>NC_134358.1:540470859-540670859 GCF_048569485.1 Anomaloglossus baeobatrachus | reverse complement strand
GGAACACTGCATTTATGCTGATCAGCGCTGTGCAGCTCTAATCAGTAGAAATACCCAGGCGATCTGACTATGCATGTTTGTGTCAATTCTTCGGGCTACTGTTGTGGGTCTTTGTGTAATCCATTCGTCACATGGATTGAAAATACACACTTCTGAACCTTCTGCCGTGTGTCCTTTCCTAAAATGGAGCAGAAATGCGGAATATCCCTCTAAGCTTACAATCTAAAGGGTAAGGAAACTGGGAGATAGTTTACCTTTTTTTTTCACAGGAGATTTTTTTTTTTTTTATTCTCTCTTCAAGAAAAATAGAGAAAAGGTTAAGTGTGTATGAGAGCAGAACACCTACCGTCTTATGGCATTTCAAGAGGCTTTAAATATCACCTAATTCATTAGTCAGAATGTTACATTTTGGTGGAGTAATCTCCTCTGCAGTCTCCATACACACATAGCAGGAATGTATTAATAGCAGCAATTATAATAATGACTTTTGGATAAACTTTATTGTGTATTTTCAGAAAAGTGGAAAGATTTTCATAGTTTAAAGGGATTCTTGGAGAAATAGCGCAACTTTTGTCTGCAGGCTGTGTCTGGTATTGCAACCATAGTTTTACAAATCATCCCCTTTATGACTGCAGTAATTCTTTTACAATAAATTATACAAATGTATCATCAGCAAATGACCTAGTATTTAACGCTAGTATATTTTTTAAGAATTTTTAGTTTTTTTTTTTTAATTTTCCATGCGATTACAATAGTCTGTCAAGATTACTTCTCCGCAGTCATTTCATCATCATCATCACAGGTACGATGACCATGTATAATAGTCCCTATACAGATAACACAGGATCTACCACTCACAATAGGTGATCCGCTGAACATGGCATTGGCTCAGATAAGCTCACCTCCTCCCCCTCCCTGCACACTGAGATCATTGCATTTGGAATAAGTTACAGTTTATCTCCATCCCCTGTCAGACCGATGACCAAAAGATTTGACTCTACTGTGATATACAATGAATATGGAAAGAATTACTAAGTATTCCACAATATAGGTGATGGGTCTGACCACCATATTCCTCTCCCTGGTAGACTGCACTGAATGTGATCTTTATAGAAACCATAAGCCTAACCTTTGCAAAGGACGTATGAATCAAGCCACATACAAGGTTATCCTGGAAAAACAGTTGCTTCATTCTGCTCAGGCAATGTTCCCCAACTCTGAGGACTGTTTTTTTCCAGCAGGACAATGCGCCATGCCACACAGCTAGGTCTGTCAATGTGTGAATGAAGAACCACGACATCAAAACCTTGTCATGGCCTGCCCAATCTCCAGACCTGAACCTCATTGAAAACCTCTGGAATGTAATCAAGAGGAAGATGGATAGTCACAAGCCATCAAACAAAGAACTGCTTACATGTTTGCACCAGGAGTGGCATAAGGTCACCCAAAAGTGAAAGACTGGTGGAAAATATGCCAAGACGCATGACAGCTGTGATTAAAAAATCATGATTATTTCACAAAATATTGATTTCTCATCTCTTCCTGAGGTAAAACATTATTAGTATTGTTGTTTCAAAATGATTATGAACTTGTTTTCTTTGCATTGTTTGAGGTCTGAAAGCAATGCTATATATATATATATATATATATATATATATATATATATATATATATATATATATATATATTACACACACACACGTTTTTCCAAGAATGGCGATGAGTGTGGAAGGTTTGAGGGGTGGAGGCGGAACTGGGGTGGAGCCTTGGTGGAGTCTCATGGGGGCCCCAAAATTTTGCCAGTATGTGGACCTGAAATTCCTAGTGGCGGCCCTGCAGAGCACAGATTAGCTAGGACAACAAGCACCACTGAGCAGAATACTGCAACTGGCTAAGTTCAGCTAAGTAGCTGAGCAATCACAGGGAAAAACTGAAGAAACCCAGTACCTCCCAGTATCCGCTCATCACACCCTAGTACCAGATTGGCTGACAGAGATGTCAGTCACCAAACTAACAGCTCAGTGTGGAGACACGGGGCTCAGTGGGTGCTCTCGTCCACTAAAACCCGCCGCCTTTAGAAAGACAGCGTGGCTCAGGGCTCATCCCAACTGAACGCCGGCCTCCTTAACCGTGGGCGTAACACTACTCAGACAACACAGGGTGAGGGAACCACAATAATTAGACTTTATTGGATCCCTCAACAATTAACGGCACATAACACATAACCAGCAAAACACACAAATGTAACAGGCAACAGAGTCTCACCCTTCCGCTGGCTCACCAGGGATTTAGAATGTCCATGCCTCACAGGTTCCAAGCTGTCTGAGGTCTGCAAAGTCTGTAACAGGTGACTGAACTGTCCCAACCTGAGTGTCCTCCTTAGGTAGTCCTGGTTTGATGTTAAAATCCTGGCAGCCGGAGTCGAAATCCCTAGACTGCGGATATGGTCTCCAACCAGATCCGGGGTCCCTAGATTGAAGCCATAAGATATCCTGATCCTCTAGTCAGCTCCAAAGAGCTTAGACTGGATCCATCAGCATCCATCAACCTTCATCAACCCTGGTGGCTTAAAGAAGTCCCTTTTATAGCCATAACTTTCCCTTAGGATACACTGTGTCCTCATCGATTGGTTGGACAAGATTGCTTCTCCCATTGGATGAATTTCAAGCTGCATGCATAATGTTCATTTAAATGATGTGCATAGAAAGACTCAGTATATCTACATGGAGTCGGCAAGTCACCGACTAGACAATGGCTACTAAGGTAATTACATTATCAATACACAACTACAATACAATGGTTACTGGAAATGTCTGGAGAACAATACGTCTGGCTTTCAGTGGCCAACACAATTACATTGAGTCAACAAGAGTCTTGTAAAAACAATGAGGGACTTCTCCCCCGTCTATAGACAATCTATCATGCTGTCTGGCTGGATTTTAAGAAACTTTAACCCATGAGAGTCCATGTCGTCACATTCCTCCCCCTTCTTAATATTAGCCAGACATGATAGGCTTCCGATCATCCTTCTCCTCTTGACGGCATTGTCCTTTTTAATGGTGAGGTCAGCAATAGAGGCTTGCATCTATTCACCTCCCCCTGATTACCTCCCCCAAGTTGAGCAGCCATATTGTGGACAAGCACTAAGGTGGGGTCCATGAGTTGGGCCTGCACAAATCTCCCACTATCAATCAAGCCCCAGTCAATAGCCACAGTGTGGTTAGGCTTACTCACGGTTCTTGGCTCAGAAGTGGATGATGGAGACCGGGAATGCAAACCATCCCTGGAAAAGATGTTAGAAAGATCCACATCAGGGTCCTGCTTGGCTTGGAGGTGGGTGATGGCTTCTTTAAACTGACTGGATAGTCCTTGTCCTAGGTCATTCTCCAAAATGACTGGTGTGAGCAGGTAAATCACAAGCCCCACTTTCACTTCCCTTTGAGTGGTATCCGAAACAACAGGCTTGGTGAGGCCATCTATGAACCCCACTTCAACTTCATCCTGGCTAGTCCCCGAAACAACAGGTGTGGGGAGGCTGTCCATAAACTCCATATGGACCTCTTCCTGGTCAGACCCTAACGTAACTGGTGTGGGGACGGTGTCCATAAGCTCCACATCAGCCTTGCTCTGATTAGTCTCCACAATGTCAGGTATGGGGAGGCTGTTCACAATCCCCACATCGATCACTTCCTGGATGGTCCCCAAAATACCAGGTGTGGGGAGGCTATCCACAAGCTCCACCTCGACCTCTCCCTGGTTGGTTTTTAGGTCCAACTGCACACATGCCAGAGGGACGTCTGAGCGGTGGCCCTCAGCCAGGGAGATGGATAATTGGGAATCTGGTACAGGGTCTTCTAGAGAAACAATAACTGGGCTTACCAGAGGGATGGAAGATCCAATGTCTCGAAGTCCCTGAGCCTGTATATCACCGACCTTGACCGTCTGGATGTGGGGATGGAGGTTGGCTGGTGTACGGTGTCCGGTCTGCCGTAGGGTGTGGACTGGATAAACCACTTCCTCAGCTATTGGTGTTTCTTGGGAGTAGCATTCCTCAGGTCTCGTTGGTTCATCTCGGCATATGTTGACTGGTTGGAGTGGCAGACGGGCTCCAAGCATGCGGCCTCGGTTTTGGAGACAATCTTTATCTATATGTCCATTGCGCCCACATGTATAACAGCGCCATAGATTGGGCGAGTCACAGGCCCTGTTTGTAGTCCTTTGTTTTGGCGCAGCTTCTGCTGGGTAGCGGGACCATCCTTCTCGACCGGCTGGTGTTAGCAGTACTGCAGCTGGAATCCCATAAACATATTCCAGAACATAAGTCCTCTCTTCTCTTGAGGATCTAGGCCCCAATGCATCCAACAACGCTGTGGCTTGGGCCATTTTGGACAAAGTTGATTCCCAATTGTCACTAGATCCATGATGTGGCACATAGTTTAAATCCTCTGGGTCAATATCGGCGGGATCCTCATCGTCCTCTGCATCATTCTGGGCATCCCAACGGACTAATTTTCTGGATCAAGGCTGACCGAGTCTCAGCGTTCCAGTAGATAATCTTTCGCCTCTGGCACAGATCCTGTAGCATCCATTTACTGCAGCGGTCGTAACTCCTCTCTTGTCTTTGTCCCATGGCTCAGCTGGTGGGGTTGGACATGGCAGCGTCCGAAACCTGAATGCCTCCCCTATGGCCTGCTGGGTATGCTTATGTGCCTCCCTGGTTGTTGAGCCCTGGACGGTGTCCAAAAACACCAGTCCGCTGCAGCTCCCCTGGGTAAACCAGGCTGAGTAGTATCCCACCGTTGCCACCAATTGTGGAGACACGGGGCTCAGTGGGTGCTCTCGTCCACTAAAACCCGCCGCCTTTAGAAAGACAGCGTGGCTCAGGGCTCATCCCAACTGAACGCCGGCCTCCTTAACCGTGGGCGTAACACTACTCAGACAAAACAGGGTGAGGGAACCACAATAATTAGACTTTATTGGATCCCCAAACAATTAACGGCACATAACACATAACCAGCAAAACACACAAATGTAACAGGCAACAGAGTCTCACCCTTCCGCTGGCTCACCAGGGATTTAGAATGTCCATGCCTCACAGGTTCCAAGCTGTCTGAGGTCTGCAAAGTCTGTAACAGGTGACTGAACTGTCCCAACCTGAGTGTCCTCCTTAGGTAGTCCTGGTTTGATGTTAAAATCCTGGCAACCGGAGTCGAAATCCCTAGGCTGCGGATATGGTCTCCAACCGGATCCGGAGTCCCTAGATTGAAGCCATAAGATATCCTGATCCTCTAGTCAGCTCCAAAGAGCTTAGACTGGATCCATCAGCATCCATCAACCTTCATCAACCCTGGTGGCTTAAAGAAGTCCCTTTTATAGCCATAACTTTCCCTTAGGATACACTGCGTCCTCATCGATTGGTTGGACAAGATTGCTTCTCCCATTGGATGAATTTCAAGCTGCATGGATAATGTTCATTTAAATGATGTGCATAGAAAGACTCAGTATATCTACATGGAGTCGGCAAGTCACTGACTAGACAATGGCTACTAAGGTAATTACATTATCAATACACAACTACAATACAATGGTTACTGGAAATGTCTGCAGAACAAGACGTCTGGCTTTCAGTGGCCAACACAATTACATTGAGTCAACAAGAGTCTTGTAAAAACAATGAGGGACTTCTCCCCTGTCTATAGACAATCTATCATGTTGTCTGGCTGGATTTTAAGAAACTTTAACCCATGAGAGTCCATGTCGTCACACTCAGCATGTGCTGATTTCAAAGAGTTATTCATTGCATCCAAGACACACTGGGTGGAGGCCAACAGACTCTAGAGGTCACCAGACTCCCAGGGTTCCCAGGAAACCTACTATGGAAAGACCTGATCAAACAATTGGCCTTCACAGAACGAGCTGGAACACAGGATCCCTCTTCGCGTCCGTATCCCTTCCAATGAACCAGATATTAGAGGAATTTCCAGACCTTCCAAAAATCCACAATCCCCTGCTCGTCATACTCTAAACCCCCCATCAACGGAAACAGGAGGAGGCAGGGATGAGGGAGACAACACTGAAGGGACGTTCTTTTAACAGGGATGTGTGAAAAATTTCAGGCACACAAAGAGAGCGAAGGAGCCTCAATTTAAAGGCAACCTGAATTTCTTATGGGCCAATAAATTTAGGACTCAACGTTGTCGATGGCACCTTCAGCTTAACATATTTGGAAAATAGACAAACCTTCTCTCCTACTTTGAAGATTGGGCCTGTCGAACACTTCCTATAGGCCTTCTGTTTTTGACTAAGTTGGTATACCGCAATATTCTTTTGAACCTCTCCAGACACCTCTGAGTTTCTGTATGTATATATCTACTCCAAGATACCCAGAACGCATCCTAGAAAATTCACCAAAATGGGGATGAAACCCATAATTACAAAAGAAAGGTGAGGTTCCAGCGGACTGATTGACCTGACTGTTAAAGGCAAACTCTGCAACAGGTAAAAATGAAGAATAGTTGTGTTGTTGAGCCGAAACATCTTAAAATTTGTTACGACTGATTTGTCCTCTCTGTCTTAGGGGTACTTTGCACGTTGCGACATCGCTACCGAAATATCATCGCGGTCACGGTTGTTGTGACGCACATCCGGCGCTGGTAGCGACATCGCAATGTGTAAATCCTAGGAGCGATGATGAATGAGCGTGAAACAGTCAGAAATCGGTGATCTGTGTCACGTCGTTCATTTTCATAATGTCGCTCCAGCTGCAGGTACGATGTTGTTCCTCGTTCCTGCGGCAGCACACATCGCTGTGTGTGAAGCCGCTGGAACAACAAACATCTCCTTACCTGCGTCCCGACGGCAATGCGGAAGGAAGAAGGTGGGTGGGATGTTACGTCCCACTCATCTCCGCCCCTCCGCTTCTATTGGCCAGCCGATTAGTGACGTCGCGGTGACGCCGAACACACCTCCCCTTGAAGGAGGGATTGTTCGGCAGTCACGATAATGTTCGCTATGGCAGCAATCACAAGATATCGCGAGTGCTATCGCGCTGGACATCGCTAGCCAATGCTAGCGATGTCGCAACGTGCAAAGTACCCCTTACTGTTGATTACAGGATGATAAGCAGAAGAAAATTACAAATCAGTCCCCAAATTTTTACAAAAAGCTCACCAAAATTTGGAGACAAATCAGTTACAATGCTAAGATTCCATTCAATCTTGCCACATGATTGATAAACAACATGGAAAGGGTCTCGGCATTAGGTAACGCTAAAAACGAACCAAAGTAGGCTTCTTTACTGAATTGGTTGACTACCAGCCATATCCCAGTTTTTCCACCAAGCAAAGGCAAATCAGTAATGAAATCCATGACAAATGAGTCTACGGTCTTCCTGGAATTGGCAATGGAGCCAATTTCCCAGCCGGTTGACTATGACTTAATCGCATGTGACAATTTCACAAGTGGACACAAAATCTTTAATATCATTATGCATGGATGCCGACTAAAAGAGTCTAGCATTATCCTTCTTGGTTGCTGTGATCCCAGGGTGACCACTCAAAACGGAATCATGAAATTCTTGCAACAGCTGTAATCTCAGGTACACAGGGACAAACAATTTGGACCTTGGAATAGAGGATGGACTGGACTTCATGGATCTCTGCTTTTAATTCCAAGGATACCATAAAAGCCACTATACCTTGAGGTTGGAAGATGGAAATTCTGGAGGAGAAACGGAATCAAGCCTACGTGGCAAAGCGTCAGCCGTCACATTCTTAGACCTGGCCTGAAATTAAGAAAAATTGAATTTAGAGAAAAACAAGGACCATCTGGCCTGTCAACCATTTGGCTAACTCAATATAAGCTAAATTTTTATCATCCGTCACAACCAAGACTTGATGAATAGATCCTTCCAAAAATGTCTTCATTCTTCAAAAGCTAATTTGACAGCAAGAAATTCACGATTCCTAACTTCATAATTAATCTCTGTAGACGAAAGATCGAGTTGAATAAGAACAGGAGGACGTAAAACACTCTCAATTTATTAAAGGCCTCAATAGCATCTGACGACCAAAACCTAAGATCCACCCACCCTTACGTGTGAGATCAGTGAGAGGTTTGACAATCTGAAGTAAACCTCTCATACATTTTCTGTAGTAATACTAGCAAATCCTAGAAATTGTTGCAATGCTTTAAGATTTCGAGTTTGTACCCAATCAATTATGGTGTGCACCTTCCCAGAATCCATCTTAAACCCTTCAGCTGAAACAATGAACCCCAGGAACCATGTTTTTTTACACAGAAAAAGTAAATTTCTCCACCTTCGCAAACAAATAATTTTCACAAAATGGCCAAGTTCATAGTGTGAATAGAGATCAGGCCAAAAAATTAGAATAAAATCAGAAAAAATATCATCCATAAACCTTTGAAAAACATCTGGCGCATTGGTTAATCCAGAAGGCATTACACAATTTTGAAACGGGCCCTCGGAAAACACCATCTTTCACTCGTCACCATTCTGGATGCTTATCAAATTATAAGCCCCCTCTAAGATCAAGTTTGGAAAACCATTTAGCCCCTGTAAGCTGATTATATAGGTCGGGGATAAGTGGAAGGTGGTAAGTATTCTTAATCGGAATTTTGTTTAATTCCTGGAAATCGAAGCAAAGGATGGCGACCTCCATCTTTTTAACAAAGAAAAGTTCAGCAGTTACAGGCGAGGAGGAAGAATGAATATGACCCTTTTATTTACATATTTTATGCTGCAGGTGAGCTTTCGGGTTATTTGGCATTAGGGATCAGCTTGAAAGCACAGTCATAAGGACAATGTGGAGGTTATATTTCTGCCTAGTTTTCCGAGAACTCAAGTTTTTCAGGTACCTCGGCAGACCTTCCCGACTAGTGGAGAATACTTGTACAGAATTAAATGGGAGGTGCCGTAAAAAAAACAAAAAATGTAAACTATTAATGTTTTAATGACTTGTTTAAATATTATTTGTTTTTAACCCCTTCACGACCTTTGACGAATATATCCGTCATGGAGTGTGTGACGTTAAGCCCCGCCCCCTGCCGTGGGCAAGATGCGGCGATCCGCACACATATCAGCTGTTTTTAATAGCTGACGTGTGCCTGAATGTTCCGAGTGGAATCGCATTCCACCCGGAACATTTAACCCCTTACATCTCGCTGCCAAAGTCTGGCAGTGAGAGGTATATGCGCGCGGCCATGATTTTCACTAACCGCCGCCACCACCGGAAGTCACGTGCGTGATCACGTGACTTTCGGTGGTTGCCATGGTAGCACAGGGTCATGTGATGACACCTGTAGCTAACATGAGTCACTTCCTTTCAATGCCGGAATACAGCCGGCATTGAAAGTAAAGCACCATATCTGCAGTTCTCAGCTCTGTAGCTGAGATCTGCAGATAGTGCAGAGCGATTGGATTGCTGATCGCTATAGCCCGCTAGGGGGACTAGTAAAATTAAAAAAAAAAAAAAAAGTAAAAAAAATGTTTTAAAAAATAAAAAAACCTAAAAGTTCAAATCACCCCCCTTTCGCCCCATTAAAAATTAAAGGGTTAAAAAAAATAAAAATATACACATACAGTGCCTACAAGTAGTATTCAACCCCCTGCAGATTTAGCAGGTTTGATAAGATGCAAATAAGTTAGAGCCTGCAAACTTCAAACAAGAGCAGGATTTATTAACAGATGCATAAATCTTACAAACCAACAAGTTATGTTGCTCAGTTAAATTTTAATAAATTTTCAACATAAAAGTGTGGGTCAATTATTATTCAACCCCTAGGTTTAATATTTTGTGGAATAACCCTTGTTTGCAATTACAGCTAATAATCGTCTTTTATAAGACCTGATCAGGCCAGCACAGGTCTCTGGAGTTATCTTGGCCCACTCCTCCATGCAGATCTTCTCCAAGTTATCTAGGTTCTTTGGGTGTCTCATGTGGACTTTAATCTTGAGCTCCTTCCACAAGTTTTCAATTGGGTTAAGGTCAGGAGACTGAATAGGCCACTGCAACACCTTGATTTTTTCCCTCTTGAACCAGGCCTTGATTTTCTTGGCTGTGTGCTTTGGGTCGTTGTCTTGTTGGAAGATGAAATGACGACCCATCTTAAGATACTTGATGGAGGAGCGGAGGTTCTTGGCCAAAATCTCCAGGTAGGCCGTGCTATCCATCTTCCCATGGATGCGGACCAGATGGCCAGGCCCCTTGGCTGAGAAACAGCCCCACAGCATGATGCTGCCACCACCATGCTTGACTGTAGGGATGGTATTCTTGGGGTCGTATGCAGTGCCATCCAGTCTCCAAACGTCACGTGTGTGGTTGGCACCAAAGATCTCGATCTTGGTCTCATCAGACCAGAGAACCTTGAACCAGTCTGTCTCAGAGTCCTCCAAGTGATCATGAGCAAACTGTAGACAAGCCTTGACATGACGCTTTGAAAGTAAAGGTACCTTACGGGCTCGTCTGGAACGGAGACCATTGCGGTGGAGTACGTTACTTATGGTATTGACTGAAACCAATGTCCCCACTGCCATGAGATCTTCCCGGAGCTCCTTCCTTGTTGTCCTTGGGTTAGCCTTGACTCTTCGGACAAGCCTGGCCTCGGCACGGGAGGAAACTTTCAAAGGCTGTCCAGGCCGTGGAAGGCTAACAGTAGTTCCATAAGCCTTCCACTTCTGGATGATGCTCCCAACAGTGGAAACAGGTAGGCCCAACTCCTTGGAAAGGGTTTTGTACCCCTTGCCAGCCTTGTGACCCTCCACGATCTTGTCTCTGATGGCCTTGGAATGCTCCTTTGTCTTTCCCATGTTGACCATGTATGAGTGCTGTTCACAAGTTTGGGGAGGGTCTTAATTAGTCAGAAAAGGCTGGAAAAAGAGATAATTAATCCAAACATGTGAAGCTCATTGTTCTTTGTGCCTGAAATACTTCTTAAGGCCTTGTGCCCACAGGGCGTTTTTACAGCGTTTTTTCTAGCGTTTTTCATTGCTTTTTTTAATCAATAAAAGCAAGGAAAAAGCATCCCAGCAAAGTCTATGAGAATCGGGACTTGCTGTGCCCACGTTGCTTCTTTTTCAGTTGCTTTTTTTCTTGCTGAAAAAAGAAGCAACATGTCAATTGTTTTAGCGTTTTTTCCTGCTTTTTTCCCCAATTGACTTCAATGGAGTCAGGGAAAAAAGCATGTGTAATGCCCACGTTGCTTTATATTTTATGCGTTTGGGCGTTTTTAGGGAGAAAAGAAAGCTATGGCTATGTAGATTCCTTCATAGAAGAAAGCCACATAGCCAGCATTGGCAGCTATTTCCTTATTTCTCATTGTTTACCGGGACACCTCTGCAGGGACCCCCGCTGATGTCACAAGGTAAAGAGTTCATCCCAGCGGGGGATCTCCAGGAAATCCCACAGTAATCCTCCTGTATGAATTGTATTCACCTCCTGACATCCCGGAACTTATACAGTGAGGTGTCAAGGTAAACAATGCAGGGACCACCGCTGATGTCACAAGGTAAAGAGTTCATCCCAGCGGGGATCTCCAGGAATGCGGGGGGGGGGGGGGGGGGGGGGGCATTGCTCGGTAATCCCCCTGCATGAATTGTATTCAGCGAACTTCCCTGCAGTGACATGTGAGGGTAAACAATGCAGGGACCCCCGCTGACGTCACAATAGTTCATCCCAGCGGGGGATCTCCAGGAAAGCCCCCGGTAATTCTCCGGCATGAATTGTATTCACCTCCTGACATCCCCGGACATCCCTGCAAAGAGATGTCGCGGTAAAATACCGCAAGAATACTGAATGCCTGGTGCACAGCCTATGCCACATACATGCAGGCAACCCCCGCTGACGTCAAGGTGAACCCCGAAAACCCCCGGTGATCCTCCTGCAAGAACTGTGTTCACCTTGTGCCATGCACCAGGCATTCAGTGTTCTTGCAGTGTTTTACCGACACCACTCTACAGGGAGGTCCGGGGATGTCACAAGGTGAATACAGTTCATGTAGGAGGATCACCGTTGTTTCCTGGAGATCCGCCGCTGATGAACTCTTCACCTTAAGGTACCGTCACACTAAGCGACGCTCCAGCGATCCCACCAGCAACCTGACCTGGCAGGGATCGCTGGAGCGTCGCTACACGGGTTGCTGGTGAGCTGTCACACAGGCAGATCTCACCAGCAACCAGTGACTAGCCCCAGCGACGCGTGGAAGCGATGCTGCGCTTGGTAACTAAGGTAAATATCGGGTAACCAACCCGATATTTACCTTGGTTACCAGCGCACATCGCTTAGCGCTGGCTCCCTGCACACCTAGCCACAGTACACATCGGGTTAATTACCTGATGTGTACTCTGCTACGTGTGCAGGCAGCAGGAGCCGGCTTCTGCGGACGCTGGTAACCACGGTAAACATCGGGTAACCAAGAAGCCCTTACCTTGGTTACCCGATATTTACCTTCGTTACCAGCGTCCGCCGCTGCTCACCTCTCTGCAGACTCCCGGGTCACGTCCGATGGGCTCCAGCACCTGCCGGTAAGCAGCTGATTGTTTACGTCCAGCGGTGAAAAGCCTGCCGGCTTTTTAACAATCAGATGATAAATCAGCTGATCTTCGCTGGACATAAACGATCGGATGATGCTATCAAGTGATAGCATCAGCTGCTTACCAGCGGGTCCTGGAGCCCATGGGACTTTTAAACAATCAGCTGATGTATAATCTGATTCAGGTCCTTGAACCTGTGTCAGGTTCAAAGACCTGAATCCAATATCATCTGATCAGAAGGCAAACCGATCAGATGATGTGTCATCATCTGATCAGTTTGCCTTCTGATCAGATGATATTGGATCCGGATTGGATATCGCGGGACCCTCGACCCAGGACTACGGCGGAGGGGAGTTCTTTAGTTCAATAAATATGGAGTCACTAATTGTGTTGTGTTTTATTTCTAATAAAAAATATTTTTCTGTGTGTTGTGTTTTTTATTATCTTTACTAGAAATTCATGGTGGCTATGTCTAATATTGGCGTGACACCATGAATTTCAGGCTTGGGGCCAGCTGACAATACAAAGCTGGCCCTAATCCCATTATTACCCAGCGAGCCACCCGATACCAGGGCCACTGGAAGAGTTGGATACAGCGCCAGAAAATGGCGCTTCCTATGAACGCGCCATTTTCTGGGGTGGCTGCGGACTGCAATTCGCAGCGGGGGGGGGCCCAGAAAGCTTGGGCCACCCTATGCTGAGGATTCCAGTCCCCAGCTGCCTAGTTGTACCTGGCTGGACACATAAATTGGGTGAAGCCCACGTGGTTTTTTTTTTTTTTTTAATTATTTTATGAAATTCATGAAATAATTAAAAAGAAGGACTTCCCTATATTTTTGGTTCCCAGCTGGGTACAAATAGGCAGCTGGGGCTTGGGAGCAGCCCGTACCTGCCTGCTGTACCTGGCTGGCATACAAAAATATGGCGAAACCCATGTCGATTTTTTGGTTTTATTTTGTTTTAAATTTATTTAAAAAAAACAAAACAAAACAACACATAACCCAAAAGGGTTAGGGGTAAAGAAAAAAAATGCGTAGGCTTCCGCTGCATTTTCTATTGCTAGCTAAGGGTAACCCAAACAGCTACTAGCTGCTAACCCTTACTGCTTGGTGTTACCTTCACTGGCAATGGAAGATCCAGGGAAGCCCTTTTTCCTTGAGTTTTTTTGCCAAAAATCTAAAAAAAATAACGTGGGCGTCGCCCAATATTTGTGTCCAGCCAGGTACAACCAGACAGCTAGGGACTGGAATTTTCAGCGCAGAGTGGCCCAAGCTTTCTGGGCCCTCTGCTGCGTATTGCAGTCTGCAGCTGCCCCAGAAATGGTGCTTTCATAGAAGTGCCATCTTTTGGCGCTGTGTCCAATTCTCCCAGCGGACCTGGTGTCGGGTGGCATGCTGGGTAATAAGGGGTTAATACCAGCTTTGTGTTAACAGTTGGTATTAAGTCCGAGATTCTTAATGTCAGGGCAAGTTTGACCCGGCCATTTAGAATCTCCAATAAAGGGTTAAAAAAAAACACCACACAGAAAAAATACTTTATTAGAAATAAATACACAGACACACTTAGGGACTCCATTTTTATTACTCCCTCTCACCCCTCCTCGATCCTGGTCTTCTGTCACCGATCTAGCTTTGCTACATCAGAAAGCACGGGGAAGGAAGAACACTTCTGCTCCTCGTGCTGTCTAATCACTCAATGAGTGAGCAGAGACTGCGGGTTGGTAAGCGGTAACATCACCGCTGCCACCGTTGCCATAGTAACCTAATGAGCGAGTTACTATAGCAACAGTGATCTCTGAGTACCTGATTCCTGGCGCCGCTATTCACCTGCATGAGCTGGTGAATACCGACGCCGGTAAACGATCTAATGGATCATCATTTTTCTGTCACTTTTATTCCAAAATGGAGATTGAAGAAAATGTGTTGAAGAGGGAAATGATATCAGAACACCTTTTTTTTCATATCCAACTTTAATGAGCTGAAACAAGCATTCAATAGTAACAAAAAAAGCATGAAAAGAAGCATGAAAAAAAGCAGGAAAAAAAGCATGAAAGCATGAAAAGAAGCAGGAAAAAAAGCATGAAAAAAAGCATGAAAAGAAGCATGAAAAGAAGCAAGAAAAGAAGCAAGAAAAAAAGCATGAAAAGAAGCAAGAAAAGAAGCAAGAAAAAAAGCATGAAGGCATGAAAAGAAGCATGAAAAAAAGCAAGAAAAAAAGCACAAAAAAAGCAGCTTTTTTTGTGCTGAAAAAAAAGCACCGTGGGCACATAGCCTAATACTTTAGGGGAACCAAACAGAATTCTGGTGGTTTGAGGGGTTGAATAATAAATGACCCTCTGAATAAACTTTTCTCAATTTAAAAAAAAAAAAAGAAATAACATTCTTTTTTGCTGCAGTGCATTTCACACTTTCAGGCTGATCTACAGTCCAAATGTCACAATGCCAAGTTAATTCCGAATGTGTAAACCTGCTAAATCTGCAGGGGGTTGAAGACTACTTGTAGGCACTGTATTTGGTATCGCCGCGTTCAGAAATGCCCGATCTATAAAAATCTAAAATCAATTAATCTGATCAGTAAATGGCGTAGCGGCAAAAAAATTCCAAACGCCAAAATGAAGTTTTTTGGTCGCCGCAAGTTTTGCGCAAAATGCAATAACAGGCGATCAAAACGTAGCATCTGCGCAATAATTATTCCATTAAAACGTCAGCTTGAGACGCAAAAAATAAGCCGTCACTGAGCCATAGATCCCAAAAAATGAGAACGCTATGGGTTTCAGAAAATAGCATAAAACGTACGCCACTTTTATTGGACAAACTTGTGATTTTTTTTTTAACCCGTTAGATACATGTAAACCTATACATGTTTGGTGTCTACAAACTTGCACCGACCTCAGGCATCACAATGACGCATCAGTTTTACCATATAGTGAACACGGTGAATAAAATATCCCAAAAACTATTGTGCAATCACACTTTTTTTGCAGTTTTTCCACACTTGGAATTTTTTTGCTGTTTTCCAGTACACCATATGGTAAAACGTATGGTTTCATTTAAAAGTACAACTCATCCCGCAAAAAACAAGCCCTCATATGGCAAGATTGACGGAAAAATAAAGAAGTTACGGCTCTCGGAAAAAGGGGAGCAAAAAACAAAAACGCAAAAACGGAAAAGGCTCTGGGACTGAAGGGCTTAATTGAGCAAAATATTAAAAATAAATTTAAAAGTTTGATATTTTCCACTTTTAAGCACTAGGGGAAAAAGCTGCTGAAATCCTACAGAAATCCTACTGTAGAAATAGCTCCCATTACAGCTGCAGTAAAAGTGGGCAGAATCTGCTCTCCTGTGTGTGATGTCACCTCCCCCTCCCAACCTGGGAGTTTCCAAAAAGATAAGGGAAGATGAAATGTAGAGACATAGTGCCGAGCCATTTTGTGGGTGACCGCAAAGTGATCCTAATGTGTAAAGTATCACCAAAGACAGCTGGCTTAATGCTTCAATGTATACTGCGCTCCCTGCTGTATACTGCAGAGCGTTGCTCCTCCTGACATACACAGGGATCTATAGCTATAGCCTGCAGAGTGTTGCTCCTCCGGTGTCTTGTGTCAGGAGGAGCGACTCTCTGCAGTCTATTCCTGTGTATCTGTTAGGAGGAGCAACGCTCTGCAGGCTGACACATACACAGGGAGATATACTGTATACCGTGCTGCCCCACTGAGCTGCTAGAAGAGGCCAGAGGAGGAGGCCAGTGGGGGAGCAGCGGCAGCGGGGGGGTTGGTGGTGGCGGGGGCAGTCGAGTGTCGGCAGCGGGGGGGATGACACCATACCGGTATTTAGCCACGGTATACCGTGCTGCCCCACTGAGCTGCTAGGAGCAGAGGCCGGTGAGCACACACAAGCGGGGGGGTTGGTGGTAGCGGCGGGAGGTGGGGACTGGGGAGCGGCATCAGCGGCGGGGGAGGAGTAGCATACCGGTACTCTCCCATCCCGTGCAGGTGACAGGGGGAAAGTGCAGGACCTCCACCGCTCCACGCTGCTCATCCACCACTCCTGCTGTCGGTATACAGCACTGTTCTCCAGCTTTTTTCTTCAGCAATCTAGGATCTGTTATGACAGAAGCAGTAGGTACTGGTATTACTTGTGCTTTCAGATCCTGCCTGTAGGAGAAAAATGCAGCCCAGCCCAAAGCGTGGTCTATGAAAAAATGGCGGCTAAACACACCCACGGCTGTGAATTAGGCAGCCAAAATAGGCGTGACCATTTCACAGCAGTGACAGTTGTAATAGAACTAATGGGGTCGGAACCTGACCACTATCGCTTATGTCCATGAGGTGCTGTATTTTGAGCCTGCACTGTTGTGCTAGAACTTGGAATGTAAAATGGCTGCCCCCTTTGCCAGCTTTCCGGCATTATAAAAACTGAAAGACAACATTATTTAAAGCAAGATAACATTATAACTGCATGTTATCTTACAAGTAATCATTTATGTTTGATTATATAAAACCGCGACACCTTACCTTTAAGACCTTTCTAATGAGGATAGGGACTCAACTTAAAAATATTCCTCTGACAGCAATCATTGACAGGATTCTGAGTACTTGGCCATGGAATTCCCAACACCAACCTCGCAGGTAAGTTATCCAATACATAACCGGAGATGGATTCGGCATGAAGAGTGTGAATTCCATTGTTGCCAGCTAGACAAGTTTCTGGAGTAACTGCGTCCTGTCGATGGCAACAATTTGAAGGGGTCCTTCCAACCTAATTGACCGTAATCCTAGTCTCAAAACTATTTCTAAATCAATTAAATTAGTTGCAGATCAACAGCAAATGAAAGTGTATGCTGATAATGGCCAATTTTGGCAAAGTAGTTCCACATTAAGGAGTAATTTTTCTGAGGAGTAAAAAAGTACCTGGAAGTTTGGGTGACCTCCTCGACAAAAACCCAGACTAAAGGGGGCTTTACACGTTGCGACATTGCTAGCGATAGCTAGAGATGTCGTGCACGATAGCACCCGCCCCCGTCGTTCGTGCGACATTTGGTGATCGCTGCCGTAGGGAACATTATCGCTACGGCAGCGTTCACACGCACATTCCTTTTCTGTGACGTCGCTGTGACCACTGAACAATCCCTCCTTCAAGGGGGACGGGCGTTTGGCGTCACTGCGTCACTAAGTAGCCGCCCAATAGCAGAGGAGGGGAGGAGATGAGCGGCCGGAACATGCCGCCCACCTCCTTCCTTCCGCATTGTCGGTGGATGCAGGTAAGGAGATGTTCGTTGTTCCTGCGGTGTCACACACAGCGATGTGTGCTGCCGCAGGAACGTCGAACAACATTGTACCTGCAGCAGCAACGATATTTGGAAAAGGAGCGACGTGTCAACGAGCAACGATTTATCACGCTTTTGCGCTCGTTGATCGTCGCTCCTTGGTGTCACACGCTGCGATGTCGCTAACGATGCCGGATGTGCGTCACTAACGACGTGACCCCGACGATATATCGTTAGCGATGTCGCAGCGTGTAAAGCACCCTTAAGTCTATTCCGGACGACATGCTTGCATGGGAGTGCCAAGCAGTCCTTAAGGAAATATCCAGTGTGACATCAATAGAGACAGAGTCCGAGATCGCATCACCGTCTTTTCTAAGAATGACCGAAACTTCTTGTCATTCATTATGTCTCTCACAAATTCTTCAATTTATATGAATAGCCTGAGTCATGGCCTCCCCCAAGGGAAAAGGTGAAGTATGCAGAGCCAGTGTCCTTAGGAGCCTCCATAACGCCTCTGTGGAACTTGCACTTGAGAGTTGCGTCATTCCACAGGACTTCAGAGGACCATTGCCAAAGCTCTAAACTATAGTCCTCAGTGGTGCACCCACCTTGCGTCAGGTTCATGATCTTTGCCTCTGCCACCTGGACCCTGGATTTGTCATAGATCATTCCTAATGTGTCAAAAAAAGGCATCAACAGAAAAATGTTCTGGGGCTAGCAAGACAAAGAAAATGCCCATGCCTGAGAGCACCCTCGGAATAGGAACATGATTATCCCACCGGCTGGGACTCATTCCCTGAACCGGGGTCTCAAGTTAAAAATGTTTACAGCTGTAAGTGAAATCTATAAACTGGTCTTTGTCCCCTGAAAAATTATTAGGAAGTACTACCACAGGTTCAAGAGATACCAATTGCATGTCAGAAGGTCCAGAAGTCATAACTACAGTCGGTAGTGGAGAACTTTGGGAAGCGCTCACTCATAGTACTAGAAACCTGACCCAGCAACTGGGACTGTGAGGATTTTAGCTTCTGGTGTTCAATGGCCATATCCTGAACCACCTCGGTCAGATTCGCCACCTGATCAGAGTGTACGAACTAGATCCATGGGTAGGGGAAAAAAGTAGAAAGCCAGTCATAATGGGACTCTAGTCACTAATGACATGTCGTGAGGCAGGGTACTAAAACGTTTCGGCATCAGATACTAGGAGAGCACATCAGGGATTAAGGTGATAAACAGAGGCATAGTCAGGTCATGGTCTGGAGTCAGAATACCCACAGGATAGCAGATCAGAGCAAAGGGACAAGGAAAAGGGAAGGTCAGATGAGGTCCAAGGTCTGGCAACAATAGATCAGAACAAAGAGCGCAGATCAACTGGGCCAGCAAGAACCACTGAGCAGAATGCTGCGACTGGTCGTGTTCTGGGATGAACTACTCAGCTAATTAGTTGGGCAATCACAGTAAACACCTGAATAAACTGAGCACCTCCCAGTACCAGATTAGATTACTGAGCTGCCACTCACCAAACTTACAGCTCGGCACACCCTGATTCCATAGTACAGCAGTCACTCATTCATTGCATCCAAGAAGCACTGATTGGAGGAGCTATGACAATATCTGAAGTGTATTGTGAATCTGTCAGCAGGTTTGTGCCATTTGATCTTAGAGACAGAGACTCTGATTCCCATAATTTGTCACTTACTGGGCTGCTTAATGTAGATTTGTTTTATCAGCAGGAGATTATCACTAGAGGAATAATAAACCAGCTGCCATGTAGTCCTCCATATTCATGAGCTGTGTATAAGGGTATGTGCGCACTAGGCGTTTTTTTCACGCTGCGTTTTTATGTGCGTTTTTGTCTCCAAAAACACACCCACGGCTAAAAAACGCGACAAAAACGCATGCGTTTTTACCGCGATTTGGTGCGTTTTTTGCTGCGTTTTTGCTCACTGCGTTTTTAATCAGTGCACAATGCCATTAAAGATTGTTGATGAAAAAAAAAAAAGGTCTGATGTCATTTCCTTCTTCAAAATGTTCATTGTATGCAGGAGAGCAGACAGCAGCTGCAGAACTACAAGGCTCAGCATCCTCCATCCAGGACTGTATGCAGGAGTTTTTAGCCCAAAAAGAAAAAAAAGGACATGGGCTTCGCTATATTTTTGTATGCTAGCCAGGTACAGCAGGCAGGTACAGGCTGCCCCCAATCCCCAGCTGCCTATTTGTACCCGGCTGGGAATCAAAAATATAAGGAAGCCCTTTTTTTTTTTTTTTTTTTTATTTCATGAATTTCAAGAAATAATAAAAAAAAAAAAATGACATAGGCTGCGCCCAATTTTTGAGTCCAGCCAGGTACAACTAGGCAGCTGGGGATTGGAATCCGCAGTGCAGAGTGCCCAAGCTTTCTGGGCACCCCCGCTGCGAATTGCAGTCCGCAGCCACCCCAGAAAATGGCGCTTTCATAGAAGCACCATCTTCTGGCGCTGTATCCAACTCTTCCAGCTACCCTGGTGACTGTGGCTCGCTGGGTAATAATGGAGTTAGGGCTAGCTGTATATTATCAGCTGGCCCTAAGCCCGAAATTCATGGTGTCACGCCAATATTAGACATGGCCACCGTGAATTTCTAGTAATGATAAAAGAAAAAAACAACACACAGAAAAATATTTTTATTAGAAATAAAACACAACACAATTAGTGACTCCATCTTTATTGAAAAAAAGAACCCCCCTCCGCAGTAATCCTGGGTCAAGGGTCCCGCGCCGTCCAATCCGGATCCAATATCATCTGATCGGTTTGCTGGAAGGCAAAGCGATCAGATGATGTGTCAGGTTAAAGGACGTGAATCACATCACACATCAGCTGATTGTATAAAAGCCGATTATACAATCAGCTGATGCATCAGTGCAAAAAAAAAAAAATACTCACGTCTGTGCTGATTACCGGCAGCTCCTGGAGTGATCGGATGAGAGTCTGATCCTGTCCCATTGCTGCAGGAGCTGCCGGTAATCAGCTGATGAAGTCCTCTGACGGCAGGATCAGCTGATAGCCGGCCGGGCGCGAAAAAGCCGGCGACACCGCGAGAATTACGATCAGCTGATGCGTCAGGTGACTGCATCAGGTGATCCACCGCCAGGTCCTGCAAGCTTCGTACGTGCCTCGGGGAGACTGCACACAGCCAGAGCAGCGGTACCGGGAGGAGATGGGAGCGGGCATGGCACCGGGACCCTGCATACAGGTGAGTATGACATTTTTTTTTTCTACTGTTCACTTTTGTTTTCGACGCTGCCTCCACCTCCCGCCCGGCCATGGCGCCGCACGGAGCTGACATGGCACCGGGCAGGTTGTGGACGCAGCGGTGACGGTACCGGGAGGATTCATGCTTCTGTGTTTACCAACAGAAGGAATCCTCTTCCTGTACACGTCACTTTACTGCCCACCCCTTGCGTTTATAGCTGCGTTTTTAGTCATAGAAACGCAGCTATATGCGTTTTTCATTGCGTTGTTGAACATCTCGTTGAACTCAATGGGTGAAAAACGCAGTGAAAAACGCAGAAATAATTGACATGCTGCATTTTTGTGGTCACCACAAAAACGCAGCTACAAAAAAACGCTGTGTGCGGAAAGCACTCATGAAAACCCATAGACATTGCTGGGGAAGCAATGTCACTGCGTTTTCAGCACAAAAACGCAGTAAAAAACGCCTAGTGCGCACAAGGCCTAACCGTGCCCCCACCACTGTCTAGCAGCTTTCTGCCTACGCACCGTGTACACAGAAAGTTGCCAATCAGTGGTGTGGGCAGGGTTCTACAGAAATCAGCATTCCGAGAACTGGTAAATCTGCAGCAGATAAAACACAGCTGCCTGCTTTACCTTGGCTGGTTATCAAAAATATTGGGGAGCCCATGTCGTTTTTTAAACTTATTTAATTCAATAATTTAAAAAAATGTTGTGGGCTCCCCCTATTTTTCAAAAACAGTAAAGGTAAAGCAGACAGCTAGAGGCTGGCATTATCAGGCTGGGAAGGCTCATGGTTCCTTGGCCCTTCCAAGCCTAAAAATAGCAGCCTGCAGCTGCCCCAGAAATGGTGCATCCATTAGATGCGCCAATTAGGGTGCTTTGCCTTGCTCTTCCCGAATGCCCTGGTGCACTGGCAATTGGGGTATTACTTTTGGGGTTGATGAAGCTATGAATTGACAGCTGGCATCAAGACCAGAGGTTAGTAATGGATAGGCATCTATTAGACACCTCCAATACTAAGTTTAAAAAAAAAAGTTTAGTTGAATAAGACACCCTTGTTCACCAATTTATTAATTGAAAAGAAATCCTGGAAGTTCCGACGTAATCCAAAATGTAATGTCCCACGACGTCCATCGATTTCTATGGAGCTTTGTTCTCAGAACAATGCTTCTTCATAGATTAATCACGTTGAGCTGCATACTCTGAACTTGTCACAAACTCATCCCTACAAGTAATGCATAATTTCTTCTGTGGTGGGGCTGCAGGTAGACTGTACACTTACTGCAGTATTTTACTACTATTTTGGGGTGCTCTAGTATTAGGAAGGTATCATGGATGCTTTATTTGTAGAGATACTGTTGTTTTCACTTTTAGCATCCTCAGTGTAAATCGTCTCTCACTAAACTTACATACAGATTTGTCCAATCAAAGATTCTGAAACTTGCACATTACTTTTTTCTCTAAGTACTGTAATTACCAAAACCTCAGTACCAAAAATAAGCAGTAAAAGGCCTCCTATGTCGGCTGCATCGAGCGGTGCAGACTTGTTCACGAGCCATTAATACCTCCGGAGAACGTGTATATCTTGTCATACTTTTCTCGCTGTAATATTTTGACATTGCTAGATATCATTAGATAGAAAAAAAAGGGAAATAATGTAAGAAGGAATATATTAAATGTGATTTTGAAATAATTGTGATTCTTGAGTCCAGGAAAAATGATACTTTTAAGCAAGAACGTGAAATTAAAGGCAACCTGTCACATTAAACATGATGTTTGTAGATCAGGAGGAGCTGAGCAGATTGAAATTTATACACGCTTTGCTATCTTCTTATAGCCTACTCCTAGTTTGTGGGCCTCCACTATTTTCAGAGTGCTAGGCAGTTGCTTAGAAGAACACATGGCTGCTGTTTTTTGGCATTTCTTAATTACATTTTGAACTAACAAAAGGGCAACTTGAAAATTCTTTGCTATCTTCTCCTGCTTTGTTTGCCTTCACTATTTTCATTTTCAGAGTGCTAGGCAGCTGCTTAGAAGAACCCATGGCTGCTGTTTTTTGGCACAAAGTTAGAGGAGGCCATTTTTTTTTATAAAGCTGTGAAATCTGCTTCACCTGTCCTTTCCTAACAAAGATAGTGAAAAAGCCATAACCCTAACAAGCTGCCTAAGGTCTGAATCCTTGGTCAAAGTTATCTGAGTACACAAATCTCCAAAGGTGTCCAAACGTTTGGATCAGCCCAATTTTTAAAATGTAGATGTTTGTGTATATGTAAATATATGTGTGTGTGTGTGTGTGTATATGTATATATATATATATATATATATATATATATACACACACACACGGATGGAGAGATACATATATATTATATAATTATTTACTTATTATAGCGCCATTTATTCCATGGCGCTTTACAAGTGAAAGAGGGTATATGTACAACAATCATTAACAATACAAAACAGACTGGTACAGGAGGAGAGAGGACCCTGCCCGCGAGGGCTCACAGTCTACAGGGAATGGGTGAGGATACAGTAGGTGAGGATAGAGCTGGTTGCGGAGTTGTGTACTGGACTGAGGGCTATTGTAGGTTGTAGGCTTGTAGGAAGAGGTGGGTCTTCAGGTTCCTCTTGAAGCTTTCCACAGTAGGGGAGAGTCTAATATGCTGAGGTAGAGCGGTCCAGAGTATGGGGGAGGCACGGGAGAAATCTTGTACGCGATTTTGGGAAGAGAAGATAAGAGAGGAGTAGAGAAGGAGATCTTGTGAAGTAGGTACTGGGAGACTAGGTCACAGATGTAAGGAGGAAACAGGTTGTGGATGACTTTGTATGTCATGGTTAATGTTTTGAACTGGAGTCGTTGGGCGATGGGAAGCCAGTGAAGGGATTGGCAGAGTGGTGAGGCTGGGGTATAGCGAGGGGAGAGGTGGATTAAGCGGGCCACAGAGTTTAGGATAGATTGGAGGGGTGCAAGAGTGTTGGAAGGGAGGCCAGAGAACAGGAGGTTGCAGTAGTCGAGGCGGGAGATGATGAGGGCATGCACTAATGTTTTTGCTGATTCTTGGTTAAGGAAAGCATGGATGCGGGAGATATTTTTGAGTTGTAGTCTGCAAAAGGTGAACATGGCTTAGATGTGTGGCTTGAAGGATAGAGCAGAGTTGAGGGTTACTCCAAGGCAACGAGCTTGTGAGACTGGGGAGGAGTTGGAAAGGCTTGTTGGAGGAGATGAGTGAGGAGGAGGAAAGACAATGAGTTCTGTTTTGTCCATGTTAAGCTTTAGGAATCGCGCAGAGAAGGATGAAATAGCAGACAGACATTGTGGAATTTTGGTTAGTAGAGAAGTAATGTCAGGTCCAGAGATGTAGATCTGCGTGTCATCAGCGTAGAGATGATACTGAAAGCTGTAGGACTCTATGAGCCGAAGGTGTAAATGGAGAACAGCAGGGGTCCAAGAACTGAACCTTGGGGGACACCGACAGACAGGGGGCGAGATGAGGAAGTGGTGTGAGAATGGGAGACGCTGAAAGTTCGGTCGGTTAGGTATGAGGAGATCCAAGATAGGGCCAAGTCTGTGATGCCCAGAGATGAGAGAATCTGTAGCAGGAGGGAATGGTCTACTGTGTCGAAGGCAGAGGACAGGTCCAGGAGGAGGAGGACAGAGTAGTGTCGCTTGGCCTTGGTGGTTAGTAGGTCATTAGCGATAGATAGATAGATAGATATAGATATATATCTATCTATCTATTAGATTTTTTTTTTTGCCGAAAATACAAAGGAAATGTGTGATCTTTGACTTTTAGAGATCACTTCACCTCCAGCTTGCTTATCTGTTCACAATAACCGTAATTCATATCAGTGGTGCCCAAACGTTTGCCACTTAGTAAGTGTATATATATATATGTGTTTGTGTATACATCTACAGTATATTTTAAATGATTTTTTTATAACTTGTATTATATTCTTTAAAATATCACCAAGTTCTATGCTTAGGAGTCCAGTAGGTGATCCTCATCAGTAATTGACAACTATCACAGATTAGGACCGCCTACTTGACTCTTGAGAATAGAAAGTGACTGCAGAGATGTAAATTGATATAAGCCGCAGTAGCATCTGTATCCTTGTGCTGTTTCTCACTGTACAGACTGAGAAGAGCAATGGCGAAGGTGTGTGAGAGAACAGAATCCATTTTGTTCTTAGTTTCCATCTTGTCTTATATCTAATGATTTCTTACGATTCAGCTAACACTGATGGGCGGGGACGTTTCACATTTCTGTTCACGCCCCTACTGCTCTTATTGGTGTATATTTCAGAGGGGATTTATCCTTTTGTCTATGACCCTATATGAACTGATCACATGTACTAATAAAGGAGAATTCTTTGAGTACACCATACTAGGTGTGTGCTGTGTTGATTTCCCGAGCGCTCGTAAAACAGATCTTATTAATTTGGAGTTCAAGAGGCATAGAAGGAGTGTATTTTGCTTGCGAGGTGTCTGCTCCCTATAGTGTCCATATACATACAGGAAAATATGGCTAGTGACAAATATGGCTACTGATACTGCTCCTAGAAGGGTTATCATCTAGCATTCATACTTACTTCCCTTCTCTCCTGGATAGTCTGGGTGGATCTTCTGAGATCTTCCTGGTCACAAGCTGAGGAGGCAAATCTCCCATAAAGGGTGATATATGCGGCGTCTACTAGCCATGTTACATAAGAGGGGTAAATACAGATAACATGATGTAGGCGTAGACACGACAGTTAATGTCTTGGCACTTTCTTATTTTTCAGTAAATCTTACCATCGTTTTGGGCACTTATCTGCTGATGCCAGCCTATCTCAGATTTCGTTTGACCCTGGGCATTCTCAGGATGGCAATGGAAAACATGACAGCTCCCGCCTAAGTGGAGGTGAATACTTTCTCAATTTTGTTATCTTATTTTATTTGTTTTTATAATGCATACCGGCATATCTTATAACCTTCTAACTATAATTCGCTTTAAAAAAAAATATCACCCTTAGATGTGATGCAAGAACTTGAAGACCCTAACAAAATCCCCTTAGCCCTTCGCACGACTCAGTAGTTCACTCAAAGCCCCAACTTACTCTCCGCCTCTAAAATGAAGCCGTTTTTAGGAGCTATTATTTTGCATTGCTCTAATTAATGTGTACTTGATTACAAATATTCTGTGTCTGCAGCTCGTTTGCAGGCCTATGTGTCTCCATAGTAACAGACTACCTTGTGTAGTCTGAATCTGAAGTCATTTTGACATTTTATTCCTTCCACTTCCACCAACCTGCTGAATTTATGTTTGCAAGAAGTAGGGGTGTAATGGATGACAAATATAATGCATTTTTGGAATGTTGTGCGTGGAAGCGAAACTGAAAACCAAAAATGGTAGTGTTTAAAGGGAACCTGTCACCATATTTGACGACTATAAGCTGTGGCCACCACCTGTGGGCTCTTACATACAGTATGTTAGAAAGCTGTATATAAGAGCCCAGGCCACTGTGTATAATGTAAAAATCACTTTATAATACTTGCCTAAGTGCGGTGCAGATGGTCGAATGGGTGTCTCCGTTCTCCGGTACCTTCTCTTTCGGCCATCTTTGTCCTCCTTCTTCTGAAGCCTGGGTGCATGACATGTCCTACATCATGCACACAGGCCAGCATTGCGGTCCTGCGCAGGGCAGATCTAAGTATTGTGCACTTCCACAGGGCCTCAATGCCGGCTAGTGTGGATGACTCGTACACACACACTCAACACATTCGATGATACCAATTGCTTCCGGCTTGCAGAGAATCCTAGGACGCGGTGCAGTGGATCGCAAGGACCCGCAGGATCTCTATGCACTCCACTGCATTCCGGAATTTTCTGCCTGCCGGAAGCAATCGGTATCGCTGGATGTAGTGTGTGTGTGTGTGATCTGATGTGGGAGTGTGTGCGATCCACTTGAGGTCCTCCCGTTTGGCATCTGGTATTATTGCAGGGTCTTCTGTTTTCTTTCTTCTCTCTTTTGGGGTGTCTGCTTTCTATAATGAAGTGTCCTGCAGTATTTACCTTTTTTTAGCTGCATGGACACTTCATTCTTGAACCATGACTAGGGCTTATTTTTGAGGTAGGGCTTATAGTTAACCGTTACGCTAAAAATGTCTGATAGAGCTTATTTTCGGGGAAACACAGTAGATGAAATGCAATACTTAATTTCCAACATGAGCCTTTCTTGGTGGACAATGCAAGGAGCAGAACATTGTTGAACTTCTCGTATCTGCTTTGTATTTGGCAGGTAAAGAAGAAACTCCTTCGTTACTTGGCCTCTGTGGATCCCTCACCTCTGTTGCAAGTTACAAGTCCCTCGCAAGCCTCAAATCCAGCGAATGTCTTGCCAGTCCCACCACAGAGATGACAAGCCCGGGCCTGACCCCATCATGAACCGAGAACGTTTACAGAAAAGGACAAGCTTATTCTCTTTTTTTTCTTTTCATATGCAGACTATACTCCATCTCTGGACGACTGCAGAAGAAGGCACAAAATCTTATAAAAACCCATTTTCTGTCCAGAATGTATTGCTTTAAAAAATATATTTTTCCCCAGTTGAAGCGGGTCTGACCGGCACCTGCACATTGAGATGGTACAGCTAGTCATAGTGCCACTGCCCGCTTGTGATCAATGCCCCAGTATGTTGCCAGTATTTGCCATTCCATCCAAGTATGCAGCTTAGCACTGGACTGAAATGCGTTGTACACTAAACCACTGATTGTCTCACGGTGATGTGGCGCCATCTGCTTGTCCTTGCGTTGTTTTATTTCGGGTTGTAAGCTTTTCTTCCTTTTTGTGCCATCTGCGGGTCTACACGGCTGAACACATGGGCCTTTTTTTCTATTTTTGTATGTGCAAGGTTAAAACTTCCATTAAAAAGTACAAAACACAAATAAAAAACATGGGTTGACCGCAAATATTTCAGTTATTTATTCAGACTTTTGACTTTTATGGTTTCGTCCAGATATAATAATAATTTATTCATTGATATAGCGCTATTAATTCCATAGCACTTTACATACATTGGCAACACTGTCCCCATTGGGGCTCACAATCTAAGGTCCCTAACTGTATGTTTTTGGAGTGTGGGAGGAAACCCATGCAAACACGGGGAGAACATACAAACTCCTTGCAGATGTGGTCCTTGGTGGGAATTGAACCCAGGACGCCAGCGCTGCAAGACTGCAGTGTTAACCACTGAGCCACCGTGCCGGCTTATATAATACAAGAAACCGCCAAAACACATGTAAGAAACCCATCAACTCAAGGAAACTTCTATAATCAGACTCAGCGCTAGCCAGCCAGCTTAGGCCGAGTACACATATCCAGCTTTCGCCGGATGCGGTGCACGCCAGTACAGTGTATACAGTACACTGGCAGCGCCGGTCACATGCGGTCTTTGGTCTTCTTCCTTATTAAGGGAGTCTGTCAATACAGAATAGCCAGTACAGGCGCTCAGTGCACCCTTGGTGTAGCCGAACAGTTCAGCGCTCCTTCCCAACTACTTATTTTTCATCTACCTCCGTGCTCCCCGCTTTGATTGACAGCTCTGTCCTAATCTGTATTGATTGATTGACATCTCTGCCCTCGTCATTTTTGATTGACAGCTCTGGATTTATAAAAGCGGAGAAAGAGGGGAAAACAAATAGGTGGGATGTGTACGGAACTGTTTTGCCACACCAAGGGTGCACTGCGCTCCTGTACTTGGTTTGAACAGACGTTCTGTGTTGACAGTCCCTTTAACCACCATACAGGGAGCCGGCCTTCGCTGCAGGGCCCTATGGAGCAACTGCTGACGGGAGGAGCAGACTGAAGGATTAAACCTAACAAGAAGCCAGGTCAGTATCAAAGAGAGATGGCGACAAGGACAAAATCAGTCCAAATACGTAGTCCGGTGAAGCCAGGTCAGATCGAATGGAGTAAAGCAGAAGCAAAAGGGAGGAAATAAAAGGTCAGGCTGACCAAGGGTCAACCCAAGGTTTAATCAGAAGACTAAAGAGGACCACAACCAGGTGAGAATACGGAACGTCAATCCAAAAAGCACCAGAATCGTATTGATAACGGAACAGGGATTGGCTGCCGAACTCGCCCACTGACCCGTTATTGGGATTTGCTGGTCAGCCAGGCCAAATAATTGACCTAGTATGCTGATAATAATAAAATAATGTCTGCCAGATGCCATCAGCGAGTGAGTGGGGGGAATGGGGGATATGTGCGTTTGACAGCACCGGAATGGAGTAACTTTCATCAGAATTAATCAAACATACAGGCAAGCAGCATTTAATATAATATTTCTCATATAAATATTTATTAAATTAATGAAATTATATTTTTAGCCCCAAAAATGTAAAATCACGATTGTTAAAATGTAAATACATTTTTTCATTGCATTTTTTTTTTCTAAATATATAGAAAACTCAAAAAAATACCTAAACCTGAAGTGTGTGGGGGGGGTAGGAAGGAGGTGGAACAGCCTTTATATGGCTGAAAAATTAAAAAGTCTTGTCTGGCTCCCCTATCTAATGATGTCAACAGGGTGTAAGCCATAAGAGATAGCTGCAACTATTAACCCCTCTCCATTGTGTATGCAGCATTTCCTGGATCCCTGTCCCCTAATAACATCCGGCACTCCCGTCCCTTGGCTACCTTGGCACAGGAGTTCTGGCTGTTACCAGGGGACAGGGATCCATAGAACAGATCTCATCTATCTGAGCCTACCACAATGAGTCACAAATGACAGCGATTTTGTGCACAAGGCCTTCTAGGCCGAAACGTTATTTCGATTACAATCACAAAATTGGTGCTCTGGCTGTTATATCCCTTTAAATACCCCTCTTACGCCTTTTTCACACGTCAGTGAAAAACAGACGTTTTTCACTGATGTGTTAAAAACGCATATGTCCCTCCGTGTGCCTTGATTTCACGGCACACGTGTTCTCCATGTGCTATCCTTGATCAGCGATAGTATATGCAGATCAGGTACTCCAAACTCACCTGTCCCTGCTCCTGCTGTCCGTGGTGCTGAATCTCATAGCTATGACACTTGTGTCAGCGATATGTTCACCGCTCAACTTTTCTTATCACCGCTTTTCCCTGCATTGAATAAGCAGTGGTGCTGCTGGTTACCAATGTTAATATTGATCATTTTGGGATGCTATAAGTCCTATCTAAATTTATAGGTTGTGTCTGTGGAAACCACACTGTTTTGTTTCTCCAATATCGCAAAAAAAGAAAACATTTGGGACAGCTGGAATGTATTTGATTTGCATTGAAAACGTTGCCACATGAAGGTCATAAGTTCCTGACCTATGGGGCAGATTTGTGAAATAGTCAAAAAATGAACACTGACTTTGTGGAACCTAGCAACCAATCACAGCACAGCTTTTATTTCATATTCTGTTCTTCAAAAATGTAATCTGCGCTGTGATTGGTTGCCAGGGGCTACAAAGACAGTTTTCATAAATCTTCCCTACAGGCCTCAGATTATTAGGTGTAAGCAACCGAAATATCTTCCTCCATGATGCGACTTAATGTGATGATAGGACCAATACCATTAAACTCGTACCTTTCTTTACACATATATATATATATATATATATATATATATATATATATATATATATACATATATAAATATATATATATATTTGTATGTTAACAAATGAAAACGCACAAAATACAACATTTATTCTTCATTACCCATCTGAAATATAGTATTTTATAGTAGTTTTAGTATTTAAAATAGTTTATAAAGAATTATTTACAACAAAAATAAAATTAAAGTGTACGTTCATATTCATGAATTATTAAGTTTTCCACATTAAGAAAAATTGACCCCAAAAAGCTTGATAAATATAATATAACAGAGCAGGTCCTCACCCTCCCCAGGTCCAGCCACTAATCTAATCTTATTGTTTTGGATAGAGGGGCGACATCACGTTGACAGATCAACACTGCAGCAAATCACTTAGCTCTGATAATGAGAAAGCACAACCCTTTATGCTCAGTGTGTGATGGTAGCGTTGACACAACGTCATCAATGCAGCCAAAACCACCGATACAAGATAGTCAGCACTGTATCGGAAGAGGACGAGTACCTGTGGTGTTTGTTACGTATATAAAACCAGCGGAGGTGCACTTTGCTTAAAGTGAAAAACAGGTACCAAAGGGAACATACCCTTTAACATGGCTTTTTTTTGTTAGTGATGCCTTGTAAGATGAATGAACAGCACTGACCATAGCGAGGAGTCCGACAAGACGAATGTACAACCATGACAGGAGTGTTAAATACCAGGATTAGTTATACAGTAAGAGTTTTGCTTGCCGTCACTCAATGAACCTTCAGGTTGTCTTCCAGACAGAGTCCTCCATCTATATAGTTTCTCATTAATACGGCAGTGTGAAATACAGAATAACACTTGGCTGCTGGCATTCTGATGGAAGACACTACTAACTTAAGAAGCTTGTTGGTAGACTGAATATCCCTAACAAATATAACAACTATTGATGAGCCAACTATTGATGAGTGAGCACTACCATGCTCAGTACTCGTAACTAGTGATGAGCGGGCACTACCATGCTCGGGTGCTCGGTACTCGTAACTAGTGAAGAGCGAGCACTACCATGCTCGGGTGCTCAGTACTCATAAGGCTAATTTCACACATCCGGCTTTTTGCCGGTTTGCCGGATTCGACGCACGCCAGTAGTGTATACAGTACAATGGCAGCGCCGCAACTTCCGGGTCACATGGTCCGGTCACATGACAGCATGTGACCGGCACTTGTCATGCTGCCATTGTACCATATACACTGTACTGGCGTGCGCCGTATCCGGCAAACCGGCGAAAAGCCGGATGTATGAAACTAGCCTAACTAATGATGAGCGAGCACTACCATGCTCAGGTGCTCTGTACTCGTAACTAGTGATGAGTGAGCACTACCATGCTCGGATGCTCAGTACTCGTAACTAGTGATGAGTGAGCACTACCATGCTCGGATGCTCAGTACTCGTAACTAGTGATGAGTGGGCACTGCTATGCTCTGTATTCCTAAGGTGCAGTCAGATGCTCGGACGGGCGCACTTTGTGTACCAAGTATAATGAAAGTCAATGCGGAACTCTAGCATTTTTCCGGAAAAATGCTATAGCGTTCACCATTGATTTCCATTATACTCAGTAGACGAGTTGAGCCCTTCAAGCGTTCGACTAGTACAAGCATGGTAGTGTCCGCTCATCACTAGTCAATTGCTTTTGCAGATATTATACTTTTAAATGTAGTGTGATAAAATCTGCAGCCAAATTTGAATGACGATTTTGCAGTGAAATTTTCCTTTTTTTTTGCTAGCATGAACAAACAGAGCTGCCCTTAGTCGTCTTACCCTGTATATGTTATGAGGCACTTGACCAAAGCTCCATACATTCCCCACTCAATGATCAAGAGGTTAGTAAGTGACTGGGATTCATAGTTGTAGAAATCAACCCCCGCTGAACTAATTTTTTGTAAAAATACTTTGGACTAGAAAGCCCCTTTAAAAGGCCCATTTAGAGACAGCAACAATTCAAAAAAGATTTCAACTTCTGTATTTATAAAACAGCAAAAAATATGCACACACCAATCCAATGGAAAATGAGTATTGGAAAGAATTGATTGTTCATAACTTATTAAACTTATCCTACTGTAGTAGGATACTAAGGCAATAACGTTGGTAAAGGTCATAATTTCTTATATGGCAAAGAAAAAATAAATAAAGGCCTCAGTGACATGGGCAATCTTTAGTAATGCAAAGGCTACCAAGATCACTATAGATAACACTTATGGGGTTAAGGAGCAATTCCCGGCTTGGTAAGATAGACTCTAGCTATTGGTAAGTTATCTGCCGTTACCTTCAGCAATCCAGAGCCCCATCTTCAAAGGAGCAGAGTAATGATGAGCAAGTTTCGAAATAGTCGGATTCGCGATACTCGTAACGAGTAGCAATGTGTCGGTCGTGAACGATCCGACACAAAGATCCTACTCCCTGCTGGGACAGACAGGAGCCAGATCACCAGTGAGAGCCACTAAAATCTCTACACTGCTCTTTTCGCAGCTGAAACCATGCCCACCCACGGCTAAACCGCCTACTCAACAATCTAATTGGTCACTTGTAAGTGGGAAGGGTTTAGCCGCGGGTGGGCGGGCTTTTTGCGGTGTTACTATAATTTTAAATATGTGTTCACCTGGGGTGAACACATTTAATAAGGAGCCAAGAACGATCTGAAAGATCCGGCTCTTTTGGGTGAGCGGAGCCATGAGAACCAAATCACCAAAAAGAGCCGGACTGCCCATCACTAGTAACGAGAACGGTCTAATACTCACGTATGCATTCCGAATAGTGTGTGCAATGCAAGTCAATGGGGAATACTCATAATGTAACGAGTAACCCGAATGCTGTACTATTCATGCGAGTAGCGAATAGTACAGCATTCAGGTTACTCATTACATTGTGAGTATTCCCAGTTGACTTGCATTACACATACTATTCAGAATGAATACGCGGTGTAAGCCATAAGAGATAGCTGCAACTATTAACCCCTCTCCATTGTGTATGCAGCATTTCCTGGATCCCTGTCCCCTAATAACATCCGGCACTCCCGTCCCTTGGCTACCTTGGCACAGGAGTTCTGGCTGTTACCGGGGGACAGGGATCCATAGAACAGATCTCATCTATCTGAGCCTACCACAATGAGTCACAAATGACAGCGATTTTGTGCACAAGGCCTTCTAGGCCGAAACGTTATTTCGATTACAATCACAAAATTGGTGCTCTGGCTTTTATACCCCTTTAAATACCCCTCTTACGCCTTTTTCACACGTCAGTGAAAAACAGACTTTTTTCACTGATGTGTTAAAAACGCATATGTCCCTCCAGGTGCCTTAATTTCACGGCACACGTGTTCTCCATGTGCTATCCTTGATCAGTGATAGTATATGCAGATCAGGTACTCCAAACTCACCTGTCCCTGCTCCTGCTGTCCGTGGTGCTGAATCTCTGCTGTGTCTGGCCACTGCTGTGTCACAGCTGCTGCTACTTCCGGGTTGGCTGTGCAGTGCATAAATGCATTAACATGAGAATAATTAGCCAAGCTGGAAGCAACAGGCAGCAGCGGCCGGAGACAGCGTTGCTGGAGAAGGGGAGTATAAAAAGTGTTTTGTTTTTTCTTTTTCTTCAAAGCGACATTTTATTCTGGTCTGTGTTTCATGAATCACACCATCAGTGATGCCAGAAAAAAACAGACTTGTCTCCATGGGGAAACACGGACACGCACCGCACAGAGACACGTGGTCAGTGAGAAATCACCGATGTGTTTGCAGACCCATTGATAATGGGTCTGCGTATGTCTGTGATTCTGATACGTATAAAAACCTGTCACATACGTACCAGAATCGCTGACGTGTAAAACAGGCCTAAAAGGAATAAAAGTTTTTTTGCATCCAACTCAAGAGTGCAGTCTTATCTGACTGTTTCATGGGTCTATGAACCCAGCTACTAACAACTTGACCATGCTGTGTGCATACATTTTTTTTCTAGTTCTACATATTTCTGACAAAACTGTCAGACTCGATGAAGACCCAAAATCCTTTATTGGGACCTTTGCTCACAGCCCAGCATGGCAAAAAAAACACCAGAATTGGCAGGTCTGTTATTGGTGCCTCCTTCTTTCGCCCCTGACAGCAGGTTCACAAGGACCATAGATGACAAACATCAGAGTCTAGAGTGTGTGGTGAACGTTAAGCTGCCTGCAACATCATGCAGCATGATCGGCGGGTCAGTGATGGTCTGGGGAGTAATATGCTTGGGCGTTGATCTCCATTGGTGCCCTGACTGCTATTAGGTAGTGGAATGAAATCCTCAGAGCCATTGTCAGACCTTACACTAGTGCAGAGGCCATTGGTTACTTCTTGTGGAGCACAGTGCCTGGCCTCCTATGGCCAGATTGAGCAGTAAGAGCCCATATGATGAGAGCTTTGATGCCATGGACTTTCCCTCACGTTTCCCAGACCGAAAACGTCTGGGACATTATCAGTGCATCTGACATTGTCGAGTAGCCCCCACAGACTGTCCAGGAACCAATGATGATCAGGGAGATCCAGGACTCCATTCGCCATCTCATCAAGAGCACTGATGTCAGGAGTGCACACACGCCTGTGGGGCCATAGACACTACCAGGGCTGTGGAGTCTGAGTCGGTGCAAGGGAAATTGAGGAGTCTGAGTCGAAGGTTTGGCTTACCGACTCCACAGCCCTGGACACTACAAAGTGAAATTATGAGTTGCCGTCATGAAATTCACATTGTACCCACCTGCAGCTCTGAAAACACATTGTGCTGCTATGAATATCCCGGGATCTTATCTGACCACTTCAGTGTGACATTAGTTTCTTCACACTTTCATTGTTTTTATTCAAATCCAGCAAAAATACAGCAAAAAAATACAAACACGAAAAGAAAGACTAGACAAGAATTAGAAAAAAAAAGTCACTTTATTTTTAGAGCAAATCAAACAAAAATTGAAGACTGCTTCGAATCCACAGCTTTTGTAATCCAAATTAGACAGACAATGTAGAAGGCACATCGAGGTTTCCAAGCAGAATACATTGTTGGCACGTTAATGTGTCCCAGTCATCAGCGCACAATGGCCGCAGCTATTTTGGAGGAGTATAATCATTACTCAAGCGAATAAAAGGTTTTTTTTCTGGTACTTCGTGACGGATGTGCATAGAAGCCCAAGACACTCACCCATCTGTGTCCCATGATAGTAGCACGGAGGCCGGTGTCACACTTGCGAGTTCCTCACGTGTATCTCTCATTGCATCACCCGTCAAGGCCACACACTCTCCGGACAGGAGAGTCTCAGCTGCATAGAGATACATGCAACCGACCCGCTCCTGTGAGGAGAGTGTGAGTCCGTGCCGGGTGATACAACGCGAGACTCATGCGAGATACACGCAACACCGGCCTAAAGGGGGTTTTCATGAAGACAGCTTCAAGACTGCCATTAATGGATGTTAGTCATTTCTTGCTTTCATTCATGGGAATACCAGTGTTTACTTCAACTTGAGCCAGTACCACACACCCCCTATGGGCTGCAGTGGCACAATTTCTAGAAACACAAAAGTAGCCATGTTTTTCTATACAACACGTGGCTACTATGGGCTATAAAGGTCACTGGGATAGTTTATAAAACGCGCCATATGATTTCATAGTTAAACAAGGTTGGACTGGAGAATCCTGTGGTGGGCCCTGGCACCACATAGATATGACACTTGTGTCAGCGATACGTTCACTGCTCAGGTTTTCTTATCACCGCTTTTCCCTGCATTGAACAAGCAGTGGTGCTGCTGGTTACAAACAGTAATATTGATCATTTTGGGATGCTAGAAGTTCTTTCTAAATTTATAGGTGGTGTCTGTGGAAACCACACCCTTTTGTTTCTCAGATATCGTAAAAAAAGAAAACATTTGGGACAGCTGGAATGTATTTGATTTTCCTTGAAAACGTTGCCACGTGAAGGTCATAAGTTCCTGACCTATGGGGCAGATTTTTGAAATAGTCAAAAAATGAACACTGACTTTGTGGAACCTAGCAACCAATCACAGCACAGCTTTCATTTCATATTCTGGTCTTCAAAAATGTAATCTGCGCTGTGATTGGTTGCCAGGGGCTACAAAGACAGTTTTCATAAATCTGCCCTACAGGCCTCAGATTATTAGGTGTAAGCAACCGAAATATCTTCCTCCATGATGCGACTTAATGTGATGATAGGACCAATACCATTAAACTCGTACCTTTCTTTACACATTATATATATATATATATATATATATATATATATTTGTATGTTAACAAATGAAAACGCACAAAATACAACATTTATTCTTCATTACCCATCTGAAATGAAGGGAATTTTGTTTACTTACCGTAAATTCCTTTTCTTCTAGCTCTAATTGGGAGACCCAGACAATTGGGATGTATAGCTACTGCCTCCGGAGGCCACACAAAGTATTACACTTAAAAGTGTAAGGCCCCTCCCCTTCTGGCTATACACCCCCCGTGGGATCACGGGCTCATCAGTTTTAGTGCAAAAGCAAGAAGGAGGAAAGCCAATAACAGGTTTAAAGACAAATTCAATCCGAAGAAACATCGGAGAACTGAAACCATTCAACATGAACAACATGTGTACCCGAAAAAAACAAAAATCCCTAAGAAAACAGGGCGGGTGCTGGGTCTCCCAATTAGAGCTAGAAGAAAAGGAATTTACGGTAAGTAAACAAAATTCCCTTCTTCTTTGTCGCTCTATTGGGAGACCCAGACAATTGGGATGTCCAAAAGCAGTCCCTGGGTGGGTAAAATAATACCTCGTAATAGAGCCGTAAAACGGCCCCTTCCTACAGGTGGGCAACCGCCGCCTGAAGGACTCATCTGCCTATGCTGGCATCCGCCGAAGCATAGGTATGCACCTGATAATGCTTGGTAAAAGTGTGCAGACTCGACCAGGTAGCGGCCTGGCACACCTGCTGAGCCGTAGCCTGGTGCCGTAATGCCCAGGACGCACCCACGGCTCTGGTAGAATGGGCCTTCAGCCCTGAGGGAACCGGAAGCCTAGCAGAACGGTAGGTTTCAAGAATTGGTTCCTTGATCCACCGAGGCAGTGTGGATTTGGAAGCTTGCGATCCTTTACGCTGACCAGCGACAAGGACAAAGAGTGCATCCGAGCGGCGCAAGGGCGCCGTGCGGGAAATGTAGATCCTGAGTGCTCTGACCAGATCCAACAAATGCAAACCTTTTTCAAATTGATGAACTGGATGAGGACACAAGGAAGGCAAGGTGATATCCTCATGGAGATGAAAGGGGGATACCACCTTAGGGAGAAACTCCGGAATCGGACGCAGAACCACCTTGTCCTGGTGAAAAACCAGGAAGGGAGATTTGCATGACAGTGCCGCTAGCTCGGACACTCTCCGAAGAGACGTGACCGCCACTAGAAAGGCCACTTTCTGTGAAAGACGAGAAAGGGAAACATCCTTCATAGGCTCGAAAGGCGGCTTCTGGAGAGCAATTAGAACCCTGTTCAGATCCCAGGGCTCTAACGGTCGCTTGTAAGGAAGGACGATATGACAAACTCCTTGCAGGAACGTGCGTACCTGAGGAAGTCGTGCTAAGCGTTTCTGAAAAAATACAGATAGCGCTGAGACTTGTCCTTTAAGGGAGCTGAGCGACAAACCTTTTTCCAACCCGGATTGCAGGAAGGAAAGAAAAGTAGGCAATGCAAAAGGCCAGGGAGAAACTCCCTGAGCAGAGCACCAAGATAAGAATATCTTCCATGTCCTGTGGTAGATCTTGGCGGAGGATGGTTTCTAGCCTGTCTCATGGTGGCAATAACTTTTCGAGATAATCCTGAAGACGCTAGGATCCAGGACTCAATGGCCACACAGTCAGGTTCAGGACCGCAGAATTCAGATGGAAAAACGGCCCTTGAGACAGCAAGTCTGGTCGGTCTGTTAGTGCCCACGGTTGGCCTACCGTGAGGTGCCACAGATCTGGGTACCACGACCTCCTCGGCCAGTCTGGAGCGACGAGGATGGCGCGGCGGCAGTCGGCCCTTATCTTGCGCAGCACTCTGGGTAACAATGCCAGAGGTGGGAACACATAAGGTAGCCGGAACTGCGACCAATCTTGAACTAAGGCGTCTGCCGCCAGAGCTCGGTGATCGTGAGACCGTGCCATGAAAACCGGAACCTTGTGGTTGTGCCGTGACGCCATCAGGTCGACGTCCGGCATCCCCCAGCGGCGACAGATCTCCCGAAACACGTCCGGGTGAAGGGACCATTCCCCTGCGTCCATACCCTGGCGACTGAGGAAGTCTGCTTCCCAGTTTCCACGCCTGGGATGTGAACTGCGGATATGGTGGATGCCGTGTCGTCCACCCACGTCAGAATCCGCCGGACTTCCTGGAAGGCTTGCCGACTGCGTGTTCCGCCTTGGTGGTTGATGTATGCCACCGCTGTGGAGTTGTCCGACTGAATTCGGATCTGCTTGCCTTCCAGCCACTGCTGGAAGGCTTGTAGGGCAAGATACACTGCTCTGATTTCCAGAACATTGATCCGAAGGGTGGACTCTCTGAGTCCACGTACCTTGAGCCCTGTGGTGGAGAAACACTGCTCCCCACCCCGATAGACTCGCGTCTGTCGTGACTACTGCCCAGGATGGGGGTAGGAAGGACTTTCCTTTCGACAATGCGGTGGGAAGAAGCCACCACCGAAGAGATTCCTTGGCCGCCTGAGAAAGGGAGACGTCTCTGTCAAAGGAACGTCGACTTCCTGTCCCATTGGCGGAGAATGTCCCATTGTAGTGGACGCAGATGAAACTGCGCGAAAGGGACTGCTTCCATTGCCGCTACCATCTTCCCTAGGAAGTGCATGAGGCGTATCAAGGGGTGCGACTGGCCTTGAAGGAGAGATTGCACCCCTGTCTGTAGTGAACGCTGTTTGTCCAGCGGAAGCTTCACTATCGCTGAGCGAGTATGAAACTCCATGCCAAGATATGTTAGCGATTGGGTCGGGGTTAGATTTGACTTTGAAAAGTTGATGATCCACCCGAAACTCTGGAGAGTCTCTAGCGCAACGTTCAGGCTGTGTTGGCATGCCTCTTGAGAGGGTGCCTTGACCAGTAGATCGTCCAAATACGGGATCACAGAGTGACCTTGAGAGTGCAGGACTGCTACTACTGCTGCCCTGACCTTGGTGAAGACTCGTGGGGCTGTCGTCAGCCCGAAGGGCAGAGCTACGAACTGAAGGTGTTAGTCTCCCATAACGAAGCGTAGAAAACGCTGGTGCTGTGGAGCAATCGGCACGTGGAGATAAGCATCCTTGATGTCTATAGATGCTAGGAAATCTCCTTGAGACACTGAGGCGATGACGGAGCGGAGGGATTCCATCCGGAACCGTCTGGTTTGTACGTGCTTGTTGAGCAGTTTTAGATCCAGAACGGGACGGAACGACCCGTCCTTTTTTGGCACCACAAACAAATTGGAGTAAAAAAACGTGACCTTGTTCCTGAAGAGGAACGGGGGTCACCACTCCTTCCGCCTTTAGAGTGGACACCGCTTGCCGCAAAGCATCGGCTCGGTCGGGAGGTGGAGAAGTTCTGAAGAAGCGAGTTGGAGGACGAGAGCTGAACTCTATCCTGTACCCGTGAGACAGAATGTCTCTCACCCAACGGTCTGTGACCTGTGGCAGCCAAATGTCGCCAAAGCGGGAGAGCCTGCCACCGACCGAGGATGCGGAGAGAGGAGGCTGAAAGTCATGAGGAAGCCGCCTTGGTAGCGGTTCTTCCGGCTGTCTTTTTTGGGCGTGACTGAGTCCGCCAAGAATCTGAGCTCCTCTGATCCTTTTGAGTCCTTTTGGACGAGGAGAATTGGGACCTGCCTGAGCCTCGAAAGGACCGAAACCCCGACTGTCCCCTCCTTTGTTGGGGTTTGTTTTGTCTGGGTTGAGGTAAGGATGAATCCTTACCCTTGGAGTGTTTAATGATTTCATCTAAACGCTCACCAAACAGTCGGTCACGAGAAAATGGCAAACTGGTTAAACACTTTTTGGAAGCAGAATCTGCCTTCCATTCTCTTAACCACAAGGCTCTGCGTAAAACCACGGAGTTGGCGGACGCCACTGCCGTACGGCTCGTAGAGTCTAGGACAGCATTAATCGCGTAAGACGCAAATGCAGACATTTGAGAGGTTAAGGATGCCACCTGTGGAGCAGATGTACGTGTGACCGTGTCAATCTGTGTAAGACCAGCTGAAATAGCTTGGAGTGCCCATACGGCTGCGAATGCTGGAGCCAAAGACGCGCCGATAGCCTCATAGATGGATTTCAACCAGAGCTCCATCTGTCTGTCAGTGGCATCTTTAAGTGCCGCCCCATCTTCCACTGCAACTACGGATCTAGCCGCAAGCCTGGAGATTGGAGGATCCACCTTGGGACACTGGGTCCAGCTTTTGACCACGTCAGGGGGAAAAGGATAACGTGTATCCTTAAGCCGCTTGGAAAAACGCTTCTCAGGATAAGCGTGGTGTTTCTGGATTGCCTCTCTAAAGTCAGAGTGGTCCAGAAAAGTACTTAATTTACGCTTGGGATACCTGAAATGGAATTTCTCCTGCTGTAAAGCTGACTCCTCCACTGGAGGAGCTGGGGGAGAAATATCCAACATTCTATTGATGGACGCTATAAGATAATTCACTATGGCGTCACCATCAGGAGTATCCAGATTGAGAGCAGTCTCAGGATCTGAATCCTGAGCAGCTACCTCTGCCTCATCATATAGAGAGTCGTCCCGCTGGGACCCTGACCAGTGTGATGAAGTGGAGGGCCGCTCATAGCGAGCCCGCTTAGGCTGTCTGGGACTGTCGTCCGTGTCAGAACCGTCACCCTGGGATGCATGTGACACCCCCGGAGCCTGAAGCTGTTCCAACTGAGGGGGACCAGGGAGCAATGAGTCAACAGTGCCCATGGTCTGAGTTACTGGTCTAGACTGCAATGTTTCAAGAATTTTAGTCATAGTCACAGACAATCTGTCAGCAAAAACTGCCAACTCCGTCCCTGTCACCTGGACAGTATTCACAGGTGGTTCTCCCTGGGTCACCTCTAGCAGAGGCCCCGGCCGAGCAAGTGCCACAGGGGCCGAGCACTGCACACAATGGGGGTCAGTGGAACCTGCCGGTAGAGCAGTCTCACATGCGGTACAAGCAGCATAGAAAGCCTGTGCCTTGGCACCTTTGCTTCTTGCGGACGACATGCTGTTGTCTCCTCTGAGTAATCTAGGAGGGAGTATAGCAGAGAATCACCAGCGACCGTACAGTGCAATGTATAGCATGCAAGCAGAAAAATACAAATGTACACTTCGGCACTAGTGGGGGTCAGCCCTTGAGGGCTGCTTACCGCCCGCTCAAAAGCGGGTGTGTGGTCGCCAGAATCCCGTGTCTGAGTCTCCCAGTCCCCCTTCTCCAGCTCAGGCTGCACACAGGAATGGCTGCCGGCGTCCTGTGAAGAGGGGCGGACCGTGGGCGTGCCTCAAACAAAGTGCGGGAAACTGGCGTCCCACTGTGCCCAGTGTGAGGGCTGGAGTATGTAAAACAGACTCCAGCCCTCTGCGCTGATGTTCTATACAGCGTCCCGCCCTTCCCCTGACTGGCAGGCCTGGGGGCGGGAACGAACCGAAACTAGGCCGCAAAAGCCCGGCGCACCACAAGTCCCAGCCGCGCCGCAGCGAAAAAAACTGAGAACAGCGGCCGGCGCGGCAGTTTCAAATGCATGTCCCCACTCAGCAGAGCTGTAGATAGGAATGGCACCAGCGCGCAGCGCTGTTGTCCCCGGCGCACTAACACACCCAGCAATGCTGCAGTGTGACTGTGCGCGGTCTGTGCGGGGACACAGAGTACCTTGAAGTAGCAGGGCCCTGTCCCTGACGATACTCAGCTCCATGTCCAGCAGATTCCCCAGGGGCTGTGGATGGAGCACGGCCTCAGTGCCTGGAGACCGGTAAGATCCCACTTCACCCAGAGCCCGAAGGGGGATGGGGAAGGAAAGCAGCATGTGGGCTCCAGCCTCCGTACCCGCAATGGGTACCTCAACCTTAACAAACACCGCCGACAAAAAGTGGGGTGAGAAGGGAGCATGCTGGGGGCCCTAGTATGGGCTCTCTTTTCTTCCATCCGACATAGTCAGCAGCTGCTGCTGACTAAACAGTGGAGCTATGCGTGTATGTGTGCCTCCTTCGCACAAAGCATGAAAACTGATGAGCCCGTGATCCCACGGGGGGTGTATAGCCAGAAGGGGAGGGGCCTTACACTTTTAAGTGTAATACTTTGTGTGGCCTCCGGAGGCAGTAGCTATACACCCCAATTGTCTGGGTCTCCCAATAGAGCGACAAAGAAATAGTATTTTATATAGTAGTTTTAGTATTTAAAATAGTTTATAAAGAATTATTTACAACAAAAATAAAATTAAAGTGTACGTTCATATTCATGAATTATTAAGTTTTCCACATTAAGAAAAATGGACCCCAAAAAGCTTGATAAATATAATATAACAGAGCAGGTCCTCACCCTCCCCAGGTCCAGCCACTAATCTAATCTTATTGTTTTGGATAGAGGGGCGACATCACGTTGACAGATCAACACTGCAGCCAATCACTTAGCTCTGATAATGAGAAAGCACAACCCTTTATGCTCAGTGTGTGATGGTAGCGTTGACACAACGTCATCAATGCAGCCAAAACCACCGATACAAGATAGTCAGCAGTGTATCGGAAGAGGACGAGTACCTGTGGTGTTTGTTACGTATATAAAACCAGCGGAGGTCCACTTTGCTTAAAGCGAAAAACAGGTACCAAAGGGAACATACCCTTTAACATGGCTTTTTTTTGTTAGTGATGCCTTGTAAGATGAATGAACAACACTGACCATAGCGAGGAGTCCGACAAGACGAATGTACAACCATGACAGGAGTGTTAAATACCAGGATTAGTTATACAGTAAGAGCTTTGCTTGCCGTCACTCAATGAACCTTCAGGTTGTCTTCCAGACAGAGTCCTCCATCTATATAGTTTCTCATTAATACGGCAGTGTGAAATACAGAATAACACTTGGCTGCTGGCGTTCTGATGGAAGACACTACTAACTTAAGAAGCTTGTTGGTAGACTGAATATCCCTAACAAATATAACAACTATTGATGAGTGAGCACTACCATGCTCGGTCCTTGTAACTAGTGATGAGCGAGCACTACCATGCTCGGGTGCCCGGTACTCGTAACTAGTGATGATCGAGCACTACCATGCTCGGGTGCCCGGTACTCGTAACTAGTGATGATCGAGCACTACCATGCTCGGGTGCCCGGTACTCGTAACTAGTGATGATCGAGCACTACCATGCTCGGGTGCCCGGTACTCGTAACTAGTGATGATCGAGCACTACCATGCTCGGGTGCTCAGTACTCGTAACTAGTGAAGAGCGAGCACTACCATACTCGGGTGCTCAGTACTCGTAACTAGTGATGAGTGAGCACTACCATGCTCGGGTGCCCGGTACTCGTAACTAGTGATGATCGAGCACTACCATGCTCGGGTGCTCAGTACTCGTAACTAGTGATGAGCGGGCACTACCATGCTCGGGTGCTCAGTACTCGTAACTAGTGATGAGTGAGCACTACCATGCTCGGGTGCTCAGTACTGGTAACTAGTGATGAGCGAGCACTACCATGCTCAGGTGCTCAGTACTCGTAACTAGTGATGAGTGAGCACTACCATGCTCGGGTGCTCAGTACTCGTAACTAGTGATGAGTGAGCACTACCATGCTCGGGTGCTCAGTACTCGTAACTAGTGATGAGCGGGCACTACCATGCTCGGGTGCTCAGTACTTGTAACTAGTGATGAGCGGGCACTACCATGCTTGGGTGCTCTGTACTCGTAACTAGTGATGAGCGGGCACTACCATGCTTGGGTGCTCTGTACTCGTAACTAGTGATGAGCGGGCACTACCATACTCGGGTGCTCGGTACTCGTAACTAGTGATGAGTGAGCACTACCATGCTCGGGTGCCCGGTACTCGTAACTAGTGATGATCGAGCACTACCATGCTCGGGTGCTCAGTACTCGTAACTAGTGATGAGCGGGCACTACCATGCTCGGGTGCTCAGTACTCGTAACTAGTGATGAGTGAGCACTACCATGCTCGGGTGCTCAGTACTGGTAACTAGTGATGAGCGAGCACTACCATGCTCAGGTGCTCAGTACTCGTAACTAGTGATGAGCGAGCACTACCATGCTCGGGTGCTCAGTACTCGTAACTAGTGATGAGCGGGCACTACCATGCTCGGGTGCTCAGTACTGGTAACTAGTGATGAGCGAGCACTACCATGCTCGGGTGCCCGGTACTCGTAACTAGTGATGATCGAGCACTACCATGCTCGGGTGCTCAGTACTGGTAACTAGTGATGATCGAGCACTACCATGCTCAGGTGCTCAGTACTCGTAACTAGTGATGAGCGGGCACTACCATGCTTGGGTGCTCTGTACTCGTAACTAGTGATGAGCGGGCACTACCATGCTCGGGTGCTCTGTACTCGTAACTAGTGATGAGCGGGCACTACCATACTCGGGTGCTCGGTACTCGTAACTAGTGATGAGTGAGCACTACCATGCTCGGGTGCCCGGTACTCGTAACTAGTGATGATCGAGCACTACCATGCTCGGGTGCTCAGTACTCGTAACTAGTGAGGAGCGGGCACTACCATGCTCGGGTGCTCAGTACTCGTAACTAGTGATGAGTGGGCACTACCATGCTCGGGTGCTCTGTACTCGTAACTAGTGATGAGCGGGCACTACCATGCTTGGGTGCTCTGTACTCGTAACTAGTGATGAGCGGACACTACCATGCTTGGGTGCTCGGTACTTGTAACTAGTGATGAGCGAGCACTACCATGCTCAGGTGCTCAGTACTTGTAACTAGTGATGAGCGGGCACTACCATGCTCAGGTGCTCAGTACTTGTAACTAGTGATGAGCGGGCACTACCATGCTCAGGTGCTCAGTACTTGTAACTAGTGATGAGCGGGCACTACCATGCTCAGGGGCTCAGTACTCGTAAGGCTAATTTCACACATTGAATAAGCAGTGGTGCTGCTGCTGGTTACCAATGTTAATATTGATCATTTTGGGATGCTATAAGTCCTATCTAAATTTATAGGTTGTGTCTGTGGAAACCACACCCTTTTGTTTCTCAGATATCGCAAAAAAAGAAAACATTTGGGACAGCTGGAATGTATTTGATTTGCATTGAAAACGTTGCCACGTGAAGGTCATAAGTTCCTGACCTATGGGGCAGATTTGTGAAATAGTTAAAAAATGAACACTGACTTTGTGGAACCTAGAAACCAATCACAGCACAGCTTTCATTTCATATTCTGGTCTACAAAAATGAAATCTGCGCTGTGATTGGTTGCTAGGGGCTACAAAGACAGTTTTCATAAATCTGCCCTACAGGCCTCAGTTTATTAGGTGTGAGCAACCGAAATATCTTCCTCCATGATGCAACTTAATGTGATGATAGGACCAATACCATTACACTCGTACCTTTCTTTACATATATATATATTTATATGTTAACAAATGAAAACGCACAAAATACAACATTTATTCTTCATTACCCATCTGAAATATAGTATTTTATATAGTATTTAATATAGTTTATAAAGAATTATTTACAACAAATAAAATTAAAGTGTTCGTTCATATTCATGAATTATTAAGTTTTCCACATTAAGAAAAATGCACCCCAAAGCTTGATAAATATAACTTAAAAGAGCAGGTCCTCACCCTCCCCAGGTCCAGCCACTGCTCAGATCTCAGTGTTTTGGATAGAGGGGCCACATCACGTTGACAGATCAACACTGCAGCCAATCACTTAGCTCTGATAATGAGAAAGCACAACCCTTTATGCGCAGTGAGTGATGGTAGCGTTGACACAACGTCATCAATGCAGCCAAAACCACCGATACAAGATAGTCAGCACTGTATCGGAGGAGGATTAGTACCTGCAGTGTTTGTTATGTTACTTATACAAGACCAGCGGAGGTCCACTTTTCTTAAAGAGAAAAACATTGATACCAAAGGGAACATACCCTTTAATATGGCTTTTTTTTGTTAGTGATGTCTTGTAAGATGAATAAATAAAGGCCTCAGTGACATGGGCAATCTTTAGTAATGCAAAGGCTACCAAGATCACTATAGATAAATAACACTTATGGGGGTTAAGGAGCAATTCCCGGCTTGGTAAGATAGACTCTAGCTATTGGTAAGTTATCTGCCGTTACCTTTAGCAATCCAGAGCCCCATCTTCAACAATCCAGAGCCCCATCTTCAGCAATCCAGAGCCCCATCTTCAACAATCCAGAGCCCCATCTTCAACAATCCAGAGCCCCATCTTCAACAATCCAGAGCCCCATCTTCAAAGGAGCAGAGTAATGATGAGCAAGTTTCGAAATAGTCGGATTCGCGATACTCGTAACGAGTAGCGATGTGTCGGTCGTGAACGATCCGACACAAAGATCCTACTCCCTGCTGGGACAGACAGGAGCCAGATCACCAGTGAGAGCCACTAAAATCTCTACACGGCTCTTTTCGCAGCTGAAACCATGCCCACCCACGGCTAAACCGCCTACTCAACAATCTAATTGGTCACTTGTAAGTGGGAAGGGTTTAGCCGCGGGTGGGCGGGCTTTTTGCGGCGTTACTATAATCTTAAATATGTGTTCACCTGGGGTGAACACATTTAATAAGGAGCCGAGAACGAGTTGAAAGATCCGGCTCTTTTTGGTGAGCGGAGCCATGGGAACCGGATCACCAAAAAGAGCCGGACTGCCCATCACTAGTAACGAGAACGGTCTAATACTCACGTATGCATTCCGAATAGTGTGTGCAATGCAAGTCAATGGGGAATACTCATAATGTAACGAGTAACCTGAATGCCGTACTATTCGTGTGAGTAGCGAATAGTACAGCATTCAGGTTACTCATTACATTACAAGTATTCCCAATTGACTTGCATTACACATACTATTCAGAATGAATACGCGAGTATCAGACAGTTCCCATTACGAGTATCGTGAATACAAGGTATATCGAAACTCGCTTATGACTTACCATCTTGGGAATAATGCTGTAATAACTCATAAGGAACATATTAGGTAAAAGAGGGTCAAATGTACAATTTCTGTATACAGGCATCGCAAACCACTATTGGCCAGTCTGAAAATACACCAAGTATATCACAGTGGTGCAGGCTGGATGCTAGGCCTGATCCATGTTGCTAGAAATGTTGGACACTTATGTATAACCCTTGTACAAACTATTGTCTGGCTGACATTGCATCAACATTCTTGGCGCACCTTGATACATTTTAAGCCAAAGTCATAGGCCGTTATCAAATGAGGTTCAAGATGTGTTATCCGTAATCTGTGTCGCCCCCTCCCCACAGAAAGTTCTGTTCCCATCTGTACTTTTGGATCTGTTTGTAGCATCCAATGCAGATTCCATCAAATATGATGTCAAAACCACTTTCACCTTGTCAGAACCTGATGGACCCCATTTTAAGTCAATTGGGTGACGAATCTGGCAATGTGTTGTGTGAACAGAGCCCAAGACAGTAGAAACATTTTGGTAAACGGCTCCTTTAAAGGGTAATAGACTTTATAAAACCTTTGCCATCACCAGTTGATGAAAGATGCTGGAGGATCTCAGCCGCTGGAGGATCTCAGCCGCTGGAGGATCTCAGCCGCTGGAGGATCTCAGCCGCTGGAGGATCTCAGCCGCTGGAGGATCTCAGCCGCTGGAGGATCTCAGCCGCTGGAGGATCTCAGCCGCTGGAGGATCTCAGCCGCTGGAGGATCCCAGCCGCTGGAGGATCCCAGCCGCTGGAGGATCCCAGCCGCTGGAGGATCCCAGCCGCTGGAGGATCTCAGCCGCTGGAGGATCTCAGCCGATGGATGCTTCCACCCTTGGCTGTCATCTCTGCTCTCCGAAGAGAGGTTGGGTTACCTACATATGGATCATAGACTTCTACGAGATCGGTTGAGGTGCTTAGAGTCAATACTAAATACTTTGACCCCCACTTTTACCCTGTTATTTTATAAATCAATGGGCTCTCGTCACCCAAATTACCACGGAACAAAACGTAAAATATATTATGACATTTCAAAAGTTTTTTTAAAGCCATAGTTACTTTTAAAATATTTGCGTTACTGAACAATCACAGATTTACACATTTTCACAATGCCGTTAGAAATCGTTCCCATCTTGTAGCCATCTTCCAATATTCACCTGTTACCTTATAACACAGCCATGGAGCTACCTCTCGAGATATCCATCAAAGGCCACTATAGTCACCCACAATAGTGCGCACATTCCCTGTATGGCTCTATATCGCGTACAGCTTAGTATATAGTCCTCCGCTTTCCATCACCTCCAAATACTTGATCAAGACCCCTGCCAATCAGCGGCAATGGTTTACCGACAGCTACAAAAGCAGGACATCAGAGAAGTGATTCTGTACCCAAAATCACAAAGTTTTCAACTCCCGCTCACTATTAAACTTGCGGAAAAAGGATTTTCCAAATTCGTAGGTGCTGATCATTATGGCACAGGCGGGTGCGATCTTGATTAGGCGAGGACTCAAACCTGGAATAAAGGGAAAATTAAACTCCATGTCAGAGATTATATGCCGTAAAGGATAAGTTCTTCAAGGGGATGTCCACAGTGAATCCAGGACGGTTTCATATTCATGACCAGTCCATTTTTAATTCTGACCGGTGTCACTTTATGTGGCAATAACTCTAGAACACTTCAACAGATCCTGGTGATTCTGAGATTGTTTTTTTTGTGACATATTATACTTAAATTTTCCTCTTAAAGACAATATTTTTTGCGTTTATTTGTAAAAAAAAAAAACAAAAAAAACAAAAATTGTAAATTTGGCAAAAAAAAAAAAGTGCAACTTTCTAACTTTAAATTTGTATGCCCTTAAACCAGAGAGTTATGTCACACAAAATAGTTACCGTATTTTTCGGACTATAAGACGCACCTGACCATAAGACGCACCCTGGTTTTAGAGCAGGAAAATAGAAAAGAAGGGAATTTTGTTTACTTACCGTAAATTCCTTTTCTTCTAGCTCCAATTGGGAGACCCAGACAATTGGGTGTATAGCTTATGCCTCCGGAGGTCACACAAAGCATTACACTTAAAAGTGTAAACCCCTCCCCTCTGCCTATACACCCCCAGTGCATCACGGGCTCCTCAGTTTTGGTGCAAAGGCAGGAAGGAGGAAACTTATAAATTGGTCTAAGGTAAATTCAATCCGAAGGATGTTCGGAGAACTTAAACCATGAACCAAAGAACAATTCAACATGAATAACATGTGTACACAAAAGAACAACAGCCCGAAGGGAACAGGGGCGGGTGCTGGGTCTCCCAATTGGAGCTAGAAGAAAAGGAATTTACGGTAAGTAAACAAAATTCCCTTCTTCTTTGTCGCTCCATTGGGAGACCCAGACAATTGGGACGTCCAAAAGCAGTCCCTGGGTGGGTAAAGAATACCCCGGTAATAGAGCCGAAAGACGGCCCCTTCCTACAGGTGGGCAACCGCCGCCTGGAGGACTCGCCTACCTAAGCTGGCATCTGCCGAAGCGTAGGTATGCACCTGATAGTGCTTCGTGAAAGTGTGCAGACTCGACCAGGTAGCCGCCTGACACACCTGCTGAGCCGTAGCCTGGTGCCGCAATGCCCAGGACGCACCCACGGCTCTGGTAGAATGGGCTTTCAGTCCTGAAGGAACCGGAAGGCCAGAAGAACGGTAGGCTTCAAGAATTGGTTCCTTGATCCACCGAGCCAAGGTTGACTTGGAAGCCTGCGACCCTTTACGCTGGCCAGCGACAAGGACAAAGAGCGCATCCGAGCGGCGCAGGGGCGCCGTACGAGAAATGTAGAGCCGGAGTGCTCTCACAAGATCTAACAAGTGCAAATCCTTTTCACATTGGTGAACTGGATGAGGACAAAAAGAAGGTAAGGAGATATCCTGATTGAGATGAAAAGGGGATACCACCTTAGGGAGAAATTCCGGAACCGGACGCAGAACCACCTTGTCCTGGTGAAACACCAAGAAGGGAGCTTTGCATGACAGTGCAGCTAGCTCAGACACTCTGCGAAGTGATGTGACTGCCACTAGGAAGACCACCTTCTGCGAGAGGCGAGAAAGAGAAATATCTCTCATTGGCTCGAAAGGTGGTTTCTGAAGAGCCATTAGCACCCTGTTCAGATCCCAGGGTTCTAGCGGGCGCTTGTAAGGGGGGACTATGTGGCAAACCCCCTGCAGGAACGTGCGTACTTGCGGAAGCCTTGCTAGACGCTTTTGAAAAAATACAGAGAGCGCCGAGACTTGTCCCTTAAGAGAGCCGAGAGACAGCCACTTTTCCATTCCGGATTGAAGGAAAGACAGAAAAGTGGGCAAGGCAAATGGCCATGGAATAAAACCCTGATCAGAGCACCAGGATAAGAAGATCCTCCACGTCCTGTGGTAGATCTTGGCTGACGTTGGTTTCCTGGCCTGTCTCATAGTGGCAATGACCTCTTGAGATAACCTTGAAGACGCTAGGATCCAGGACTCAATGGCCACACAGTCAGGTTGAGGGCCGCAGAATTCAGATGGAAAAATGGCCCTTGAGACAGCAAGTCTGGTCGGTCTGGTAGTGCCCACGGTTGACCTACCGTGAGATGCCACAGATCCGGGTACCACGACCTCCTTGGCCAGTCTGGGGCGACGAGGAGGGCGCGGCGGCAGTCGGACCTGATCTTGCGTAACACTCTGGGCAGCAGTGCCAGAGGAGGAAAGACATAAGGCAGGTGAAACTGCGACCAATCCTGAACTAAGGCGTCTGCCGCCAGAGCTCTGTGATCTTGAGACCGTGCCATGAATGCCGGGACCTTGTTGTTGTGCCGGGACGCCATTAGGTCGACGTCCGGCTTCCCCCAGCGGCAACAGATCTCTTGAAACACGTCCGGGTGAAGAGACCATTCCCCTGCGTCCATGCCCTGGCGACTGAGAAAGTCCGCTTCCCAGTTTTCCACGCCCGGGATGTGTACTGCGGAGATGGTGGAGGCTGTGGCTTCCACCCACAGCAGAATCCGCCGAACTTCCTGGAAGGCTTGCTGACTGCGCGTGCCGCCTTGGTGGTTGATGTATGCCACCACCGTGGCGTTGTCCGACTGAATTCGGATCTGCCTGCCTTCCAGCCACGGCTGGAACGCCTTCAGGGCTAGATACACTGCCCTTATCTCCAGAACATTGATCTGAAGGGAGGACTCTGGCTGAGTCCAGGTACCTGAGCCCTGTGGTGGAGGAAGACCGCTCCCCACCCTGACAGACTCGCGTCCGTCGTGACCACAGCCCAGGATGGGGGCAGGAAGGATTTCCCCTTCGACAAAGAAGTGGGAAGAAGCCACCACTGAAGGGATGCCTTGGCTGCCCGAGAAAGGGAGACGTTCCTGTCGAGGGACGTCGATTTCCTGTCCCATTTGCGGAGAATGTCCCATTGAAGAGGACGCAGATGAAACTGTGCAAATGGAACTGCCTCCATTGCTGCCACCATCTTCCCTAGGAAGTGCATGAGGCGTCTCAAGGGGTGCGACTGGGCTCGGAGGAGAGATCGCACCCCTGTCTGTAGTGATCGTTGTTTGTCCAGCGGAAGTTTCACTATCGCTGGGAGAGTGTGAAACTCCATCCCGAGATATGTCAGCGATTGTGTCGGTGTCAGTTTTGACTTTGGGAAATTGATGATCCACCCGAACCTCTGGAGTGTCTCCAGAACAATGTTCAGGCTGTGTTGACATGCCACCCGAGAGGGGGCCTTGACAAGAAGATCGTCCAAGTAAGGGATCACTGAGTGTCCCTGAGAGTGTAGGACTGCAACCACTGTTGCCATGACCTTGGTGAAGACCCGTGGGGCTGTTGCCAGGCCGAAAGGCAGTGCCACGAACTGAAGGTGTTCGTCCCCGATGGCGAAACGCAGGAAGCGCTGATGCTCTGGTGCAATCGGCACGTGGAGATAAGCATCCTTGATGTCGATTGAGGCTAGGAAGTCTCCTTGGGACATCGAGGCGATGACGGAGCGGAGAGATTCCATCCGGAATCGTCTGGTTTTCACGTGTTTGTTGAGCAGTTTGAGGTCCAGGACGGGACGGAAAGATCCGTCCTTTTTTGGTACGACAAACAAGTTGGAGTAAAAACCGTGACCCCATTGCTGAAGGGGAACGGGGATAACTACTCCTTCTGCCTTCAGAGAGTTCACTGCCTGAAGAAGAGCATCGGCTCGCTCGGGGGGCGGAGATGTTCTGAAGAAACGAATCGGAGGACGAGAATTGAACTCTATCCTGTAACCATGAGACAGAATGTCTCTCACCCATCGGTCTTGGACATGTGGGAACCAGGCGTCGCAAAAGCGGGAGAGCCTGCCACCGACCGAGGATGCGGTTAGGGGAGTCCGCAAGTCATGAGGAGGCCGCTTTGGGAGCGGTTCCTCCGGCGGTCTTTTTAGGACGTGCCTTAGACCGCCATGAATCTGAGTTCCTCTGATCCTTTTGAGGCCTGTTGGACGAGGAGAATTGAGACCTGCCTGAGGGCCGAAAGGACCGAAACCTCGATTGTACCTTCCGTTGTTGAGGTCTGTTAGGTTTGGACTGGGGTAAGGACGAGTCCTTACCCTTGGATTGTTTAATGATTTCATCCAATTGCTCGCCAAACAGGCGGTCGCCAGAAAACGGCAAACCGGTTAAAAACTTCTTGGAAGCAGAGTCTGCCTTCCATTCACGTAGCCACATGGCCCTGCGGACTGCCACTGAATTGGCGGATGCTACCGCTGTACGGCTCGCAGAGTCTAGTACCGCATTCATGGCGTAGGACGCAAACGCCGACGCCTGAGAGGTTAATGACACAACCTGCGGAGTTGCGGCTCGTGTGAGTGCATTAATCTCAGACTGACAAGCTGAGATAGCTTGTAGTGCCCATACGGCAGCAAATGCCGGAGCAAATGACGCGCCGATAGCCTCATAGATGGATTTCATCAGGAGCTCTATCTGCCTGTCAGTGGCATCCTTGAGTGATGCACCATCTGCCACTGCAACTATGGATCTGGCCGCCAGTCTAGAGACTGGAGGATCCACCTTGGGACACTGGGCCCAACCCTTGACTACGTCAGGGGGGAAGGGATAACGTGTGTCATGAAGTCGCTTAGTAAAGCGCTTATCCGGAAAAGCTCGGTGCTTCTGGACTGCGTCTTTGAAATCGGAGTGATCAAGAAACGCACTCAGTGTACGTTTGGGAAACCTAAAATGAAATTTCTCCTGCTGAGAAGCTGACTCCTCAATCGGAAGGGGTGGAGGAGAAAGATCCAACACCTGATTGATTGACGCTATAAGGTCATTTACTATGGCGTCCCCTTCAGGCGTATCAAGGTTGAGCGCGGCGTCAGGATCAGAGTCCTGATCTGCCGCATCTGCTTCATCCTCCAGAGAGTCCTCATGCTGAGAACCTGTACAGTGAGATGAAGTCGAGGGAATCTCACAGCGAGCCCGCTTCGTCGGTCTGGGACTGCGGTCCGTGTCGGAGTCCTCCCCGTGGGACCTATGAGTTGACCCAGGAGCTCTTTGCTGCTCCGACCGAGGGGGGCATGGGGGCAATGAATCAACAGTGCCCGGGGCCTGTGTTACAGGTCTGGACTGCAAAGCTTCCAGTATCCTAGCAGACCATCTATCCATAGACTCAAAAAGTTTGTCAGCAAATACTGCAAACTCTGTCCCTGTCACCTGGACAGTGGGGGCCGGAGGTTCCACCTGGACCGGGGGTCCCACCAGTGGCTGAGACTCCGGCTGAGTGAGTGTCACAGGGGCCGAGCATTGCACACAATGAGGGTAGGTGGAACCTGCAGGAAGCATTGCCGCACATGAGGTACAGGTTGCAAAGTAAGCCTGTGCCTTGGCACCCTTGCTTTTTGCAGACGACATGCTGTTTCTCCTCTTAGAATAATCAGTGAGGGTATATAGCCAAACGCTAACAGTGAGGCCGTACAGAGTAAATGTATACACTAAAAGCATATAAATATACAATTCGGCACCCAGGGGGACCAGCACCTAGTAACAGGTGCGGCTTACCGACCGCTCCCAGCGGTTGTGTGACCACCAGATCCCTGCCTGGGCCTCCCAGAGCTGTGGAGCTCAGTTGTCTCCCCTCTGAAGTTCTCCAGCGTCTTGTAGCAATGGCTGCCGGCGTTCAGAGAGGAGGAGGGGGCCGTGGGCGTGCCTGTAAAAGTGCGGGAATCTGGTGCCCCACGGTGCTCAGTGAGGGGGGAGGAGAATACAAAGTATGCTCCTGCCCTCAGCGCTGACGTCCAGTGCAGCGTCCCGCCCTTACCCCTGACTGGCAGGCCCGGGGGCGGGAATATGCGGCACTAGGCCGCAAAAGCCGGGGACTAAAGTTATAAGCGCGGCCGGCAAACAAGCGCGGCCAGCGCGGTAGTCCCGGCGCACTAACACACCCAGCAGCTGCTGCAGTGTCTATTACCCAGGCGCACTATGCGCCGTCCCCAAGGGGACACAGAGTACCTCAGAGTCGCAGGGCCTTGTCCCTGATGATACCCGGCTCCTGTCCAGCAGATTCCCCCAGGGGCTGCGGAGGGAGCGCGGTCCCAGCGCCTGGTGACCGGTCAGGATCCCACTTCACCCAGAGCCCCTAAGGGATGGGGAAGGAAAACAGCATGTGGCTCCTGCCTATGTACCCACAATGGGTACCTCAACCTTAACAGCACCGCCGACCAGAGTGGGGTGAGAAGGGAGCATGCTGAGGACCCTGTATGGGCCCACTTTTCTTCCATCCGATATAGTCAGCAGCTGCTGCTGACTAAAATGTGGAGCTTGCGTGGATGTGTGCCTCCTTCCACAAAGCAATAAAACTGAGGAGCCCGTGATGCACGGGGGGGTGTATAGGCAGAGGGGAGGGGTTTACACTTTTAAGTGTAATACTTTGTGTGGCCTCCGGAGGCAGAAGCTATACACCCAATTGTCTGGGTCTCCCAATGGAGCGACAAAGAAATAAAATTTTAAGCAAAAAATGGAGTCATGACACACTGTTATGGGGCGAGGATCTGCTGCTGACACTGTAATGGGGGTAATATCCCCAAATTCTCTACTAAGATACCCCATCCTGGTAATGATCCTCCTGCCTTGTATATACAGTATAATACCCCCAACCTGCTCATATACCCCCATTCTGCTCATAATATACCCCCATCCTGCTCATAATATACAACCATCCTGCTATACACCCCCATGCTGGTATACGGCCCGCATCCTGTGGCACATAAAAAAAAATAAACGTTCATACTCACCTTACCTCACCTCACTCCCTGCAGCATCGCTCCTCCTCCCGTCTGTGTCAGCGCCGCTGAGTGGAGCCGTCCCCGTTCCCCTGCAGTACCGCAATCTCCTCCTGGCTGCCGGCGGCCGCTGAGTGGAGCCGTCCCCGTTCCCCTGCAGCACCGCGATGTCCTCCTGGCTGCCGGCGGCTGCGTGTGGAAACGTGCGCACAGCGATGACGTCATCGCTGTGCGTACCGCTAGTCTCCACTCAGCGGCCGACGGCACAGACAGGAGGACATCGCGGTGCTGCAGGGGAACGGGGACGGCTCCATTCAGCGGCCGCCAGCAGCCAGGAGGAGATCGCGGTACTGCAGGGGAACGGTGACAGGTGAGTGTACTGATTCACTGCACCCCGCGATGATGATGCACGGGGGGCAGTGAATACAGCCGCACATGATCACTCCAGGCTGTAGTTGCCAGGGGTGATCATGTGGGCCGGCTGTTTATCCCTCGCCCATCATCCCGCCCACCTGTCAGCGCTGAGAGATGATGGGCGGGAGGATGGGCGCGCATATTAGATGAGCGGGTCCACGTGGTCACGGCAGGCGCTGCTGCAGCCTGCTCATACCCCCAATGACCCGCTCCACCGCAGCACCCTCATTCCACGCAGCCCTACATTCAGACCATAAGACGCACCCCCCACTTTCCCCCAACATTTTGGGGAAAAAAGTGCGTCTTATGGTCCGAAAAATACGGTAACTTTTCTTACATGTCGTTTATATCAGCACCAATTTTTAAACAATTTTTTTTTTGTTAGGAAGTTTGAAGGGTTAAAAATCACCAATTTATTATTTTTTTTACAACAAAATGTACAAAACCATTTTTTTTTTTTTAACCACAAAAATGTTACTTTAGCCCTAAATTTAGCATTTTTAACAGGAGAAAATGCAGAATAAAATGTTGGAGGTCCATTTTCTCCTGAGTATATACCCCATATGTGGTGGAAAACTACTGTTTGGGCGCACGGTAGGGCTCGGAAGGGAAGGAGTGACATTTGACTTTTTCAATGTAGATTTTGCTGGAATCGTTAGCAGATGCCATGTCGCATCTGGAGAGTCCCTGATGTACCTAAAACAGTTAAAACCCCCACAAGTGACCCCATTTTGGAAGCTAATTCCCCAAGGAATGTATCTAGATGTTTGGTGAGCACTTTAAACCCCCAGGTGCTTCACTGAATTTTATAAAGTTGCGCAGTGAAAATGAAAAAATACATTTTTACCACAAAAATGTTTCTTTAACAGCAATTTTTTCATTTTCACAAGGATAACAATTTGGTGGGCAATTTCAACTGAGTACGCTGATACCCCATATGTGGTGGGAAACTACTGTTTGGACACACTGTTGAGCTCTGAAAAGAAGGAACGTTTTGGAGCACAGATTTTAATGGAATGGTTTGCGGCTGTCATATCACATTTGGAGAGTCCCTGAATTGCCTAAACAGTGGAAACCCCCCACAAGTGACCCTATATTGGAATTGATCTAGGGTTTTCCTGGTATGTGATTTCTAAACGTTAGTGACATATACAAGATGTGTAGAGAACGTCAGGTTGGCATATGTTAATTTAGTAGTTCACGGACGTGTGGTAGACTCTGAAGCTTTCATTCATAAACAGTCTACATTTTTGGGGGGCAGGCGTCGCATTGCCAAATGGTGTCCTTCCTTATTCCCCCATCTGTAATACACTCGACACCTTTTTGTGACCTTCCTCTCTTTGCTGTTTAAGGGACTTCACCTCAGAAATGTTGCCCTGGTACAACATGAGCACCTTCAGTTCCAGAAGTACTGAAGCCCGTTCCTTCCTGACTTCCAAACATTTGGGCCTTGATCACTACCTCCTGGATCTTAAGGAAGGTACCGGTCTGCCTGCACATTGTGATAGAACGTTGCCACCGGTACGATGAGCATGGGCTGCTTCTCGTACCACACCTTAGCTTTACGAATGATACTACAGGGCTGAAGGACTTGATCGGAGAGAGATCAACTCCCCAATGTTCTTGTTGTACCCCAGGACACAGTCTGGTGTGGACCTGTATAGCTGAACCTCGTGCAGCAGTGGTAATAGTAATATTGGGTTTAGGAAGGTTAGCATTAGGGAAGGAGGGAAACACAAGGAGTTCAGTTTTTGACATATTTAGACAGAGGGAGAACATGATGTGGGATACAGCGGAAAGACAATCGCTTGTATTTTGTAGTCTACAGGAGACTATGTGTATAATTGGGTGTCATCATCATACACATGGTACTGGAAACCGAATCTACTGATGATTTGTCCAATAGGGATGGTGTATTCAGAGAAGAGCAGGGGGCCTAGGACTGAATCCTGAGGACCCCGGACAGTAAGAGAGGAGGAGAGGAAGAGGAGCCAGCAAAACAGACAGTGAAGTAGCGGTCAGAGAGGTAGGCGAAGAACCAGGAGAGAGGACCAGGTGTCCTTGAGCCAGATAGAACGGAGCATAGTGAGGAGGAGCTGGTGATCCACAGTATCGAATGCAGCAGAGGATCCAGGAGAATCAGAAGGAAGTAGTGACCATTAGATTTAGCTGTAAGTAGATCATTAGAGACTTTATTAAGGACAGTGTCAGTAGAGGGTAAGGAGCGGAAACCAAATTGTAAGTATCAAGAAGAGAATAATCTGAGAAATAGCAGATTACACGAGACTACATGAAGCATTCCAGACATTTTTCGAGAAGAAAGGGACATTAGAGACGGGTCTGTAGGATTCAATGCCACTAAATAAGTCAAAGGGGTCCTTTGAAGAGTTTCTTGAAATCTGCTGCAGCGTGGAGAGAAACCATGACACATATGCATAGTGTTTAGTGCCAGCGGCGCCACCTGCTGGCAAACAAGTGAATGGCCATTCATTTTTAACCTTTGATGATGTACTCATGGCACAAGGAGCAACCAAGAAAAAAAAAATAAAAAGGATAATAATGAAAATTCCAGTAAATAAACTTACCTACAAAAAGACCCCGAAAGCCGTTCTCAGATATTATTGCATACATTATCTTCCAAGTCGAAGTTGATCTTTTCTGTGAATCTTAAAAAAAAAACAACAAAAAAAAACATAAAAGACAAACCCAATGAAAAAAAAAAAAAAGCATAAAAATTCTAACAGCATTTTGAACCGGATGAGGTTTAACATTATTTTGAGTACATATAAAGTCAACTGTAAAGCTAAATTTCATTCAGGCGTAGTATTGCTGTCCTAACTGACTAGTCTGTAGAATGGTAGGACATACTCCACCATTGAGGGCATCCAAGCGTCTCTGTACATTTGTCCATTCATCTTCCCTTCAATTATATGAAGATTGCCAGTGCTGTATGCTGAAAACCAGCCGCACACCATGATGTTCCCACCTCCACACTTCAATGTTGTTGGTATTTTTCGAGTGATTTGCCTTTTGGCCTCCAAACATTGTGTGCATTGTGACATCGAAAGAGTTAAATTTTCACTTCCTTTGACCAGACTATTTTCTCCCAGTATTTTACAGACTTGTCTAAATGTTGTTGAGCAAACTTTAAACACTCTTGAACCTGTTTTTTGTTCAGCAATGGAGTCCTGCGTGGTGAGCGTGCATACAGGAGCGTGCATACAGGAGCGTGCATACAGGAGCGTGCATACAGGCCATGGAAGGGGAGTGCATTACTTATTGTTTTCTTTGAAACAATTGTACCTGCTGATTCCAGGTCTTTCTGTAGGTCTACACAGGTGGTTCTTGGCTCTTGGACAATTCCTCTGATAATTCTTTTCACTCCTGTCTGAAATCTTGTGGTGAGCACCGGGTCGTGGCCGATTATGGGTAAAATATGTTCTTCCTAATTCTGGATTATGGCCACTGCTTACACTACTTCCAATTTATGTGCTCAATGGAACCGTCAGTAGTTTGGAAATTCTTCTGTAACGAATGCTTTCAGAATGTTTTACAACATTAAGGTTGTAAAGGTATTGAGACAGCTCACTGGTTTTACCCACCATGAGATGTTTCTTGTGTGACACCTTAGTAATGAGACCGCTTTTTATCGACCAGCAGCTGAACTAGCTGATATTTTTCAGTAAGCGGCAGATTTCTTTTGTAATTACTGATAGATTTCAGCTGGTGCCATGACTTTCCATGGATTTTTGCACCTCTCTTCAAGTAATCAATACTCTTTTGTCATTTCTGATTATTACAAGTAACTTAATTTATGGATATCTGCGGGTGTGTGTATGTGTGTGTGTGTGTGTGTGTGTGTGTATACACACAAATGACACTACAAATGCATCATTTCATACAGACTGAAAGAAATACAAACTGAAGAAACAGGCTGAGAGGAGATTTAATAGCGGTCTACTAATCTCTGAAAGGTAGTCCCGGGGCGTGGCCTGAGCAGCATGTGAGGAAGACTTGTGTAGCCAGAGCTCCTGCAAAAAACTCCTGTATAATCCTGTCCAGCTGGGGTTAAAGTTTGTTTTACTGCTTTCCTGGAGTGGTGACCTCTCCTAGACTGAGGGGGCTTCAAAGACCTGAGTGATATGACCAGAACTCGGGCTGATAAGAAGCGCGGGACACAGGCCACACTCATGGACGCTGGAGCTTCAGGTGGGGGCAGGGCGTCTGATGCAATAGCTCGCCTCAGCAAGTTTGCACGAGATCAGCCTGAGATACCTGGAGCTGTTAAGCAGTGTGACCTCAGCGTGCAGGAGCTACAGATCCCAGGACAAGAACTGATGGAGGAGGAAGAGCAGCAGGGAGCTGTGAGTATGTTGGCTGCTGCCAGTATTGTGGAGAAGGGGGACAACCTTAGAGCTGCAGATGAAAACACAGATCCTGGGAGAGCAGAGCCCACCCTCAGTGATGTGCTTGCAGCAGTAAACACCTGCAACAATATGCTAGCCACTTTGAACATACAGATGGGAGGAATTAAAATGGACATTTCATCTATCAGGCACGAGTTGCAGGGGGTCAATGTACGGGTGGGGGCCCTGGAAGACCGGGTCAGTGCCACAGAGGATAAGCTTCCCCCTCTGACTCGGGACCTTGGCAGAGCAATCCACAATATCTCATTGCTTAGGGCTAAGGTGGACGATCTAGAAAACAGATCCCGCAGAAGCAATCTCCGACTGGTCGGGGTCCCAGAAAAGGCAGAAGGCAATAATCCAGTAGCTTTTTTTGAAATGTGGCTCCCCAAGACTTTGGGTATGGATCTGTTTTCTCCTTTCTTCACTATTGAGCGGGCACATAGGGTCCCCACTAGACCCCCACCACCAGGGGCACCCCCTCGTCCTATCCTCCTCAAGCTACTGCACTTCAGGGACAGGGACACTGCGCTCCGCAGAGCCCGGGAGATTAAGGATCTGGCTATTGACGGCCATAAGGTCTCACTGTACCCGGATTTTTCCACTGAAATCCAGCAGAGGAGAGCGCAATTTATTGATGTCAAAAAACGCCTGAGGCAGCTGCAGATCTCTTACTCAATGTTATACCCTACCAGGCTGCGAGTGGTGGCGGATGGTGGGACAAAGTTTTTTGACACTCCAAAGGATGCAGCCGCATGGCTCGATACCAATGAAAAAGGACTGCGCAGAAATCACCGCTGAGGATTATTGCGGATTCCTTGCTGTTGGACTTGCTGAGGTGACCTTGCTATGTTTCCCGGCTGGAACACTTATGGACGGTCGGCAGGAGCCACCCAGATAGGTTACTATGCAGTTGATGACTGTTCAGGAATTTAAACCGTTATGTGCTCTTACGGTTATGTTTAGCCCCACTTCCCTCTGTTTGAGAGGAATGTCCTGGTTTACTGTGTATGTTTTTATGTTGTTTGACCTTTTTGTTTTATGCACCTGTTTGGTCTATGCTCATCTATGGGAACTGCTGCAGATGGGTCCGGGGGTCCCCGCTTGCTGCCCCCTGCTGTTACATATGTGCACTCACCCTTATGGCGAAGGAGGTTAATATAGTGGCCTGGAATGTGCGAGGATTGGGTGAAGCCACTAAAAGATGTGCAGTTTTTCTGTTTCTACAGCAGCTTAAGCCAGACATAATATTCTTATCAGAAACGCACTTGGTGAAGGAGCGGCTCCACTTGCTCCACAAAAAATGGATAGCCCATGAGTACCACTCTGTATATACCACACATTCCAGGGGGGTGAGTGTCCTGATACACAGGACAGTGCCGTTTGAGTGTCTTAAAGCTTCTGTGGATCAGGAGGGTAGATTTGTATGTCTTTACTGTGTCCTTCATAATGTGCGCTGTGTTCTAGTTGCAATTTATATTCCGCCGCCATACACAGGGGAACCATTGAAACGTATCCTCAATTTTGTTGCTTCCCTCCCTGAGGTCCCCACCCTATTAGTAGGAGACTATAATAATTACTTGCACCCGTATTGGGATAAGTTACATACAGGGAATATCTCACAGGCGGCGGCAGCTACATCCCTTGCTAGACTGATGGAGGAGGTGGGATATGTAGATATTTGGCGTATTAGAAACCCGCAGGTCCGGCAGTATTCATGCTATTCTAGTTCTCATCATTCACTGTCCCGGATTGACCTGGCCATTGGAAATGCTCAGCTGCTGCCTTGTGTAGCTTCAGTCACGTACCTGGCCAGGGGGGTGTCTGACCACTCCCCACTACAGGTCCGTCTAAGGCTTGGGGACCCAGACCGGCTGGCGGGGATACCTTGGCGGCTCAACCCTTTTTGGATACAACTGATAGGGGGCACTCTGACTGACACTATACGGGAATATTTTGTGATAAATGACGGTACGGCATCTAAACATATAGTGTGGGACGCAATGAAGGCGTATGTTCGTGGGACATATATTAGGGAAATTTGCACCCGAAAGGCGAAAACAAGAGAGCGCACTAAGTATCTGACGGACACTTTAGGTGATGCAGAACGACTTCTTATATCTAACCCTACAGATGATGCCAAGCGGGACTTAGAGAGGGCACAGAGAGCTCTGAGAGACCATATGACTTCCTTGGCCACTAACAAACGCTTTTTCCTTAAGCAGCGGTACTTTACGGAGGGGGAGAGTGTGGGACATCTCTTGGCTACAATTGCTAGGGCGCAGGAGGGATTGACCTATATCACCAAATTGAAACTTGACACTGGAGAGGAGGTGAGGGACAGCGGGAGGATTGTGGAAGTCATGCAACAGTATTACACCCAATTATACTCCTCTAAATCGCATTATGGGGATGAGGAACTGGGGGACTTTGTGGAGGAGATCACTCTCCCCAGTCTGTCAGATAGTGAGAGAGAATCCCTGAATAGAGATATAGACCTGGAGGAGCTGGAGGAGGCGCTCGGTCAAATCCAAAATGAAAAGGCCCCAGGTGCGGACGGACTCCCGGGTGAATTCTACAAATTATATACCCATCTGCTGCTGCCAAGACTCTTGGATGTGTTCAGAGATGCTGAGGAGAAGGGGTCCCTCCCTGTATCCATGAGGGAGGCTATTATTGTTCTGATTTTAAAACCCGGGAAAGATCCGACCGCGCCTGACTCCTATCGCCCAATCTCGCTGCTTACATTAGATATTAAATTAATTGCTAAAATTCTAGCTAACAGATTGTCCCGGGTGATCACGTCAGTGATCCACGAGGATCAGACTGGATTCATCCCCAATAAATCTACTTCCATTAATTTGCGACGTTTATTCCTGGGGATACAGCTAAGTTCTGAGGGGAGAAACAAGGAGAGAGCAGTCCTGTCATTAGATGCAGCCAAAGCCTTTGACAGTATTGAATGGAATTTCCTATGGGTAGTTTTGGAGAAATTGGGTCTTGGCTCCAGATTTATTGGCTGGGTCAAATTGTTATATGCCTCTCCGCGGGCCAGGATTCGAGTTAATCGTTGTACCTCCTCGTCTTTTAATTTGGCCAGGGGCACGAGACAGGGCTGTCCTCTCTCTCCATTACTATTTGCAGCGGCAATTGAGCCATTGGCGGCTATGCTTCGTGCATCCGCTGGCGTAAAGGGGTTTGAGATAGGCGGTCTGGAGCATAAGGTTTCCCTCTATGCGGACGATTTGTTGCTGTATCTCAGGGAGGTGGGGACATCGGTGGGCCCAGCAATAAATATTATTATAGAATTTGGTAGGCGCTCGGGACTCCTAATAAACTGGAAGAAATCGGCCCTGCTCCCTATAGATCCACTCCCATCTAATTTTAGTACTCTGGGGCTGCCAATTCCGACGGTGGATAAATTTAAATACCTGGGGATTGTGGTTAGTGCCCGACCGCGTGATTACTACTCTCAAAATCTGGAACCAGTGTTGGCTCAGTTTAGGAACAAGATAGATGCCTGGTGTCGACTCCCACTGTCCCTTATTGGCCGTGCTAATCTACTAAAAATGGTACTGATGCCCAAACTTCTGTATCTTCTCCACAACGCCCCAATATGGATCCACTGGAAATTTTTCCGTAAAATCAACACTTTGTTTCGGGAACTCTTGTGGCAAAAGCAGCAGGCTAGAATCCGCCTTGAGACCCTGCAGAGAGGGAAGTAGGATGGGGGTCTGGCAGTCCCCAACCCGTGGGTTTATTATGTTGCGGCACAGATGCAGCACTTCAGGGGGTGGGGAAAGGATGAGGCATATGACGCTGGGGGCAAATTGGTGAGGGGCCTTGCAGAATGGGGACACCCAGTGGCTTTTTTGGATGCAGGATACTCACCCAGAGGAGGAACATTATATCCAACATTATCATTGATGTACAAGGTGTGGGATAGAGGGAAGCAGTTGCTGGGAATATCAGGAATGACTGAGTACTGGCCCTTATGGCATAATCGTGGACTGGCGGAGCTGCAGAGACTCCCGGGTTGGAGAATGTGGGTGAGCAGGGGGGTGCATCAGGTGTCTCAGATTCTTCAGAATAATATACTTAAAAGATTTGACCAGCTTCAAGCTGAGTTTGGGATACCGCACAGTTCCTTTTACCAATACCTGCAGCTCCGTCATGCCTATGAGACACAGACACGTCGTATGGACATTAGGATAGAGCGGAATCACACTCTTACTGAATTGTTGACATCTGATCGCTCCTATGGTATTATTTCTAGGTTGTATACAGTGATGCTATCTAGACACCTCGACAAATTCCCTTTGCAGGCTAGAGAGAAGTGGGAGAGGGACCTAGGCCCTATGACAGAGGAACAGTGGGGTGAGGTCCTGTCTCAGACTCCAAGCCTTGCTGTATCTGAAGGCCAACGACTGTCACAGCTATTCCTGTTACATAGAGTATATAGGACACCTAGTCTATTGCATAAGATGGGAGTTAGGATGGATGATCTGTGTCCTAGGTGCGGACAGGAAGGTGCGAATCTGATGCATATGATGTGGTCCTGTGGGAACATTGAAGATTACTGGAGGGCAGTACTAGATTTGGTTAGACAAGTTTTCAATATCCGTCTACAGCCAAGACCTATTATATGTATCCTGGGTCTACTGGAGGGGGGGGTGGACTTGAGTTCGCCGGTAATGGTCGGTATTACACGTCTCTTGTACCAGGCTAGGAAACTGTTGGCCTACCACTGGTTGGACCCAGCGCCTCCGGTCATCGGGGATTTTAGGGAAAGAGTAAACGCTATACTTCGACTGGAGAGAGGAGTATACCTTAAAAGAAATGCATTGAAAAAGTTCTATAAGATCTGGGGGGCATGGTTGGATACCCCAGGCCTTCCCTCCTCGGCGTTACTGCAGGACAGTGCGAGCGACCAGGTCCTTCTCCTTCTGACCGGTTAACAAATTTCCTCAAATAGGGTGATATGCGTACTGCTGGAATGTGTGTGTATGTATATGTGTGTGCATGTATATGTGTGTGCATGTATATGTGTGTGCATGTATATGTGTGTGCATGTATATGTGTGTGCATGTATATGTGTGTGCGTGCGTGCGTGCGTGTATGTATATGTGTATATATATATATATAATGTCATAATGATGCTGGGTAAGCTATACTATGGAGAATATATTGGGAAATAATATGCACTTTGAGACCCATATTGAAATGAGACGTGGACTGCGGGTGCATTGTTTATTATGTTATTTGTGTGGTTTTTCTTATTGACTAAAGGTTTTTTCCCTTTCTGTGATATTTCTATGGAGGGAATTATTTTATGTGTTGTATAATTTTGATGTTAAATAAAAATGAACCTGATTTAAAAAAAAAAAAAAAAAGGTAGTCCCAGTGCAGAGGGAACTACCCTATTCTCATCAGCACAAGGAAGAACAAGAAGCAACGGGATGAAACTTAAAGGAAAGAGATTCCGATTGGACATTAGGAAAAACTGACAGTGAGGGCAGTCAGGGAGTGGAACAGGCGACCAAGGGAGGTAATGAGGGCAGTCAGGGAGTGGAACAGGCGACCACTGGAGTTGGTGAGCTCACCATCAATGGAAATCTTCAAGCGGAAACTGGATAAACACATAGCTGGGATGACTTAGGAAAATCTGCACTCGCAGGGGGTTGGACCCAATGGCCCTTGAGGTTCCTTCCAACTCTACCATTCTATGATTCTATGAAATGACAAAGCTCCCGCACTTACTTTGTAAGACTTCTAGTTCTCCAACTTCGATTTGTCTTCTAGTTTTCACGACATCAAATGGTAACGTTACGACAGCGGCAACCTAAGATACAAAGCAGAATCCATCATTCAACAAGCAACTGCTCACGGTTCACAGAGCCACCGCGAGGACGAGGACTCCCATCAATTATAAGATTTTAAGAGCCACAGCGTTCAAAAATCTGTTTTGCCCCTTTAGAATAACGTTTTTTCCAGGGTGCAGGAACCAAGGAGCTTTGTGCCACATGATCTCGACACAGAAAAGGAAAGGCGTTTCCTCCTATGACAGGGCAGAAGAAGCTATAGAATGAAAAAGTGATGAATGACACTAATTTTATTTTTTTTAATGCACAAATAATTTTTTGGAAAATGGAAAACCATTTGGAAATGGAAAACCAGGAAGGGGGCTTTGCATGACAGCGCTGCAAGCTCAGACACTCTCCGAAGTGATGTGACTGCCACCAGGAAGGCCACCTTCTGAGAAAGACGGGAGAGAGAGACATCCCGCAGCGGCTCAAAAGGCGGCTTTTGAAGAGCCGTCAGGACCCTGTTAAGATCCCAGGGTTCCAACGGACGTTTGTAAGGTGGGACCATGTGGCAGACCCCCTGCAGGAACGTGCGGACCTGCAGAAGCCTGGCTAGACGCTTTTGAAAAAACACGGAGAGCGCCGATACTTGGCCCTTGAGAGAGCCGAGGGACAAACCCTTGTCCATTCCAGATTGAAGGAATGAAAGAAAAGTGGGTAAGGCAAACGGCCATGGAGGAAAACCGTTATCAGTGCACCAGGATAGGAAGATTTGCCAAGACCTGTAATAGATCTTGGCGGACGTTGGCTTCCTGGCTTGTCTCATGGTGGCAATGACATCCTGAGATAACCCTGAAGACGCTAGGAGCCAGGACTCAATGGCCACACAGTCAGGTTGAGGGCCACAGAATTCAGATGGAAAAACGGGCCTTGTGACAGCAAGTCTGGGCGGTCTGGAAGTGCCCACGGTTGACCCACCGTGAGATGCCACAGATCCGGATACCACGACCGCCTCGGCCAGTCTGGAGCGACGAGAATGGCGCGACGGCAGTCGGACCGGATCTTGCGTAGTACCCTGGGCAGCATTGCCAGAGGGGGAAACACATAAGGCAGTCGAAACTGCGACCAATCCTGGACCAGAGCGTCCGCTGCCAGAGCTCTGTGATCCTGGGACCGTGCCATGAAGGCCGGGACCTTGTTATTGTGCCGTGACGCCATGAGATCGACGTCCGGCGTTCCCCAGCGGCGACAGATCTCTCGAAACACGTCTGGGTGCAGAGATCATTCCCCCGCGTCCATGCCCTGACGACTGAGAAAATCTGCTTCCCAGTTTTCTACGCCCGGAATGTGAACTGCGGAGATGGTAGAGCCTGTGGCTTCCACCCACTGCAGAATCCACCGGACTTCCTGGAAGGCTTGACGACTGCGAGTGCCGCCTTGGTGGTTGATGTATGCGACGGCAGTGGCGTTGTCCGACTGGATACGGATCTGCCTGCCCTCCAGCCACTGATGGAACGCCAATAGGGCTAGATATACTGCCCTTATCTCCAGGATATTGATCTGAAGGGACGATTCTATCGGAGTCGGAGTCCAGGTTCCTTGAGCCCTGTGGTGGAGAAAAACCACTCCCCAACCTGACAGGCTCGCGTCCGTGGTGACCACAGCCCAGGTTGGGGGTAGGAAGGATTTTCCCCGCGACAGAGATGTGGGTAGGAGCCACCACTGAAGTGATGTTTTGGTTGCAAGGGAAAGAGAGACGTTCTTGTCGAGGGAAGCCGCACTCTTGTCCCATTTGAATGTCCCATTGGAGTGGCCGTAGATGGAATTGCGCGAACGGCACTGCCTCCATAGCTGCCACCATCTTCCCCAGGAAGTGCATGAGGCGCCTTAAGGGGTGTGACTGACTCCGAAGAAGTGATTGCACCCCTGCCTGCAGAGAAAGCTGTTTGTCCCGCGGTAGCTTGACTAACGCTGGCTGTGTATGAAACTCCATCCCGAGGTAAGTCAGTGATTGGGTCGGTGTCAACTTGGATTTCGGGAAGTTGATGATCCACCCGAACTGCTGGAGAGTCGCCAGAGCGACGGTAAGGCTTTGTTGACACGCCACCCGAGAAGGGGCCCTGACTAGGAGATCGTCTAAGTAGGGGATCACCGAGTGGCCCTGAGAGTGCAGGACCGCCACGACGGATGCCATGACTTTGGTGAAAACCAGTGGGGCTGTCGCCAGGCCGAAAGGCAATGCCACGAACTGAAGGTGTTCGTCTCCGATGGCGAAACACAGGAAACGTTGATGTTCGGGTGCGATCGGCACATGGAGATAAGCATCCTTGATGTCGATCGATGCTAGGAAGTCTCCTTGTGACATCGAGGTGATGACCGAGTGGAGAGATTCCACCCGAAACCGTCTGGTTCTCACATGTCTGTTGAGTAGCTTGAGGTCCAGAACGGGACGAAATGACCCGTCCTTTTTTGGCACCACGAACAAGTTGGAGTAAAATCCGCGACCACGTTCCTGAAGGGGAACGGGGATCACAACTCCTTCTATCTTTAGAGCGTCCACTGCCTGAAAAAGTGCGTCGGCCTGAGCGGGGGGCGGAGAGGTTCTGAAGAAACGAGCCGCAGGACGAGAGCTGAACTCTATCCTGTAACCATGAGACAGAATGTCTCTCACCCATTGGTCTTGAACATGTGGCCACCAGGCGTCGCCAAAGCGGGAGAGCCTGCCACCGACCGAGGATGCGGCTAGGGGAGGTCGAGAGTCATGAGGAGGCCGTCTTGGAGGCAGTGCCTCCTGCGGCCTTTTGGGGGGCGTGACTTGGACCGCCACGCATAGGAGTTCCTCTGGCCTTTCTCCGGCCGGTTGGACGAAGAGGATTGGGCTTGGCGGAGAGACGAAAGGACCGAAACCTCGATTGGATCTTTCTCTGCTGAGGTCTCTTAGGTTTGGACTGGGGTAAGGAGGAGTCCTTTCCCTTGGATTCCTTAATAATCTCATCCAATCGTTCGCCAAATAAACGGTCGCCAGAAAAAGGCAAACCAGTGAAGAACCTTTTGGAAGCCGAGTCTGCTTTCCATTCGCGCAGCCACATGGCCCTGCGGACTGCCACGGAGTTAGCAGATGCTACAGCCGTACGGCTAGTGGAGTCCAGGACGGCGTTCATGGCGTAGGACGAAAAGGCTGATGCCTGAGAGGTCAAAGACGAAACATGCGGAGCAGAATTCCGTGTGACAGCATTAATCTCAGTCAGACAAGCCGAGATTGCTTGGAGAGCCCACACGGCTGCAAAGGCCGGGGCGAAAGACGCGCCCGTGGCCTCATAGATGGACTTCACCAAGAGCTCTATCTGTCTGTCAGTGGCATCCTTCAGGGATGAGCCATCTGCAACAGACACAACGGACCTAGCAGCCAATCTGGAGACTGGAGGATCCACCTTGGGAGAGTGAGCCCAACCCTTAACGACTTCAGATGGAAAGGGATAACGCGTGTCAGTGTGCCGTTTAGCAAAGCGCTTGTCCGGGACCGCTCTGGGCTTCTGGACAGCGTCCCTGAAGTTAGAGTGATCAAAAAACGTATTACGCGTACGTTTGGGGAACCGAAACTGGTGTTTCTCCTGCTGAGAAGCCGACTCCTCTGCAGGAGGAGGCGGTGGTGAGAGATCCAACACCTGGTTGATGGACGAGATAAGATCATTTACTAAGGCGTCCCCCTCAGGTGTATCAAGGTTAAGGGCGAAGCCAGGGTCAGAGCCCTGAGCTCCCACGTCCGCCTCGTCCTCCAGAGAGTCCTCAAGCTGGGATCCCGAGCAGCGTGAGGAAGTCGGGGAAGAGTCCCAGCGAGACCGCTTAGCCGGTCTGGGACTGCGGTCCGGGCAGGAGTCCTCCGCCTGAGACCTAGGGGCTAACCTGGGAGCGTGCAGCGGCGCGGACCGAGAGGGGCCTGGAGGAGACAAGCTAACAGGGGCCGGGGCCTGTGAAAGGTCCGGTCTGGACTGCAATGCCTCAAGGAGCTTAGAAGACCATTTGTCCATAGACTGTGCAATGGATTGAGAAAGAGACTGAGAGAGTTTCTCAGCGAAAGAGGCCAACACCGGTGACTCTGTCCCTGCAGCCTGCTCAGGGGGGAGCAGGGGGGTCTACATGAGCCAAGGTGCCCCCCAGTGCCCGAGGCTCCGGCTGAGCAAGCGTGGCAGGAGTCGAGCATTGCTCACAGTGGGGGTAGGTGGATCCCGCAGGCAACATAGCCCCACAAGAGGTACAGGCCGCGAAAAAAACCTGTGCCTTAGTAGCTTTGCTCCTTGTGGACGACATGCTGTTGTCTCCTAGGAGAGTGACCACTGAGGGTATATGGGAAAAGGGTATACAGCCTGACCGAACAGATATATATATATATATATATCTATTCCGGCACCCTAAGGGGACCAGCACCGGGTGACCGGTGTGGCTTACCGACCGCTAACGAGCGGAGTGTGTCCTCCAGATTCCCTGTCTTGGATCCCCCGGAGCCGCCGAGCTGTGTTCACTGAGAAGCGTCCACTGGCAGAATGCCAGAAAATGGCCGCCGGAGCTCTCGGGGGAGGAGTGGGGCCGAGGGCGGCGCCAGCAAAGAGCGGGAATCTGGGGTCCCCACAGTGGTCAGTGAGGGGGGAGGAATACATGCAGGATGCTCCAGCCCTCACATCCGACGTCATGTCGGGAATCCCGCCCTTACCCCTGACAGGCAGGCCCGGGGGCGGGATTTTCGCGACTAGGCCGCGGTGAAGCCGGGGACTAAATTTGAGGCCGCGCCCGACAAGCAGGCACGGTCGGCGCGGAAGTCCACCGGCCTCCTCAGTTTTACAACTACCGCGGCTTCCGGGAAGAAGGTGCGCTCTCTGTACGGTCCCCTATGGGGACACAGAGTACCTTTAAGTTGCAGGGCCCGGTCCCTGGGGTTGAAGAGGCTCCGGTACGGCAGGTTCCACCAGGGGCTACGGATGGAGCACGGTCCCAGCAAATGGATGACCGCTCAGGATCCCACTTCTCCCAGAGCCGCATAAGGGATGGTGAAGGAGACGGCATGTGGCTCCAGCCTCCGTACCCGCAATGGGTACCTCAACCTTAACAACACCGCCGACATAGTGGGGTGAGAAAGGAACATGCCGGGGGCCCCGTGGGGGCCCTCTTTTCTTCCAACCGACATAACTAAGTTGAGAATGCATGAGTGGATGTGTGCCTCATTCCACACAAGGCATAAAACTGAGGAGCCCGTGGTCCACGGGAGGGTGTATAGGCAGAGGGGAGGGGTTACACTTTTTAAAGTGTAATACTTTGTGTGGCCTCCAGAGGCAGAAGCTATACACCCAATTGTCTGGGTCTCCCAATGGAGCGACAAAGAAAGGAGTTTTTGTTTTTCATTTTTTTTTCCTATGGCAAAGACTTCCTGCTCCTTCTAATGGGGTAAAGCACAGCTGAAATAATTATTTTTACATATAAAAAAAGAAAGAAACTGGAAATCCCTCTAAAGTGTATAAATCTATAAAACATGCTATATATCATATAGCATATCCCCAACAAAACACATCATTTAATGTGGAGTGTGTAAGGCTAATAATATTCATAATATATAACTTACGGATCCAGATAAGGCCCCCGATACAAAACAAATGGAGAAAGTTGGTTCCGTCTTGTTATATCTCTGGCAAAGCCATTTTCTTCCAAGCTCATAGTTATACCAGTACATCGCTGCAGAAGAAAGAGCAGAAACTACTGAAACACAGGGTAAGTAATGTATGTACACAGTGACTGCACCAGCAGAATAGTGAGTGCAGCTCTGGAGTATAATACAGAATGTAATACAGGATCAGTAATGTAATGCATGTACACAGTGACTGCACCAGCAGAATAGTGAGTGCAGCTCTGGAATATAATGCAGGAGGTAACCCAGGATCAGTAATGTAATGTATGCGCACAGTGACTGCACCAGCAGAATAATGAGTGCAGCTCTGAAGTATAATACAGGATCAGTAATGTAATATATGTACACAGTGACTGCACCAGCAGAATAGGGAGTGCAGCTCTGGAGTATAATACAGGATGTAAAACAGGATCAGTACAGGGATAAGTAATATAATGTATGTACACAGTGACTGCACCAGCAGAATAGTGAGTGCAGCTCTGGAGTATAATACAGGATGTAAAACAGGATCAGTACAGGATAAGTAATGTAATGTATGTACACAGTGACTGCACCAGCAGAATAGTGAGTGCAGCTCTGGAGTATAATACAGGATGTAAAACAGGATCAGTACAGGATAAGTAATGGAATGTATGTACACAGTGACTGCACCAGCAGAATAGTGAGTGCAGCTCTGGAGTATAATACAGGATGTAAAACAGGATCAGTACAGGATAAGTAATGGAATGTATGTACACAGTGACTGCACCAGCAGAATAGTGAGTGCAGCTCTGAAGTATAATACAAGATAAGTAATAGTGTATCAAGAGGGAAGCAGGTTGGGTCTAGGATGACTTAAAGAACAAAACAATACAACCGATGTAATAGGAGTAATAATGGTCAGAGATTGTGTATTTGGCTTTTACATTTCAGAAAAGAACCTACCAGAGAAGGGCACGTCTCTGAGGATGGTGGGGCCCCATCCTTTCCACAAGGACAGCCAGCCTTCCTTGGCCACAGAGCTGCGAATACACAACGTCAGCTCCTTGTAGGACAGCGGTCGAGATTGCATGTTTGTCCTGATCAACTCCAATGGGCTGATGAGGGTGGCGGAGCCCACTGGAAAACACGAAGAATACACAGGGTTGGTTTTGTATTATCTTCGCAATAGTTTCTAACAAGTGACAGATTGCAGTCAGGCCAAACGCTGCCGGACAAACTTACGGCAGCATCAGTTTCAGTAGCGCAGCGCGGACATCCCAACATGCGCCAAAACTAAGAGGCGAGCAGAGCTAAAATCTGTGAGAGTCTTATTCCAGTAGGCACATATTCAGCCCAACATGTAATGAAATGCCAATAAAATTGTGACATTCCTCTATTACTCCTCCTGGAAATGGATGAATAGAATGGTATTACTATTGCTGTTGGAAATAGGGTAGGTCTTCACACAGTCTGACCATCTGCACATATGTGACAGTGTAATGACAGACTGTAGACCAGACGAATAGCAAAGCACAGTTGTGGATTAATTAATTTCCAGGATGAATAATGGAGGAACAGCACAATACAAAGAATTACTAAAAACCAGAGGTCAGAAAGTGATTGTCCACCAAAGGAAAGGACTTACATCTGGCTGTGGCCCCAGCAATAAGGCAGGCGGTCTCTGCACTGTCCATACGATGGATCAGTAGGTCCCGGAGCTGGTCGTAGCAGGTGAAGTAGATGGCAGTCGCAGGTATCGCCATTACTCTGTGGACAAAAATACTACACAGTAATATCCATAGACTCCCCCCCCAATAGGGGAAACAGCAGGGCCGCATAGTTAGCGGTCAGAAGATGGCGATCCAATGAGTCCACTTCACTGAGTGTCAGTTAATGTAACGTAACTACGCTACAATATTATATTGTTCCATAGTGGAAAAGTGACAAAAAAAAAAATATAGCAAAAATAAAATAAATTCAAAATAGTAAGAGAATTTTCTGAATTGAGTTCTGCATAACTTTCAAGTTTTGGTTTTTGAAAACTCCGCTGTGTCGAGTTATCGAAAACCCGATTGAAGGATTTTCGTTTTCCCCAAAACGGTCTCAGAAAAACTTGTTTCATGTCTAAAGACATCCGCCAAACTTGAAAAACACATAAAAATATATAAATAATCGCACTTACAATGTGGGTGGCAGCCCGCTCCATAGAGACCGGATGCCTTCATTTCTCACAATTTGGACAAAAGCATCCTAAAGAAAGAAGAAAGAAAATTAAAAAGAGAAAAAAAAAAAGTACCGTATTTTCCAGAGTATGAGACGACCCCCAACGTTTCCAGTTAAATTACAGAGTTTGGAATATATCGTATATACTCGAGTGTAAGCCGACCCGAGTAATGTCTCCATTGTATAGTAATGTCTCCAGCTGTAATGCCTCCAGCTGTAATGTCTCCATTGTATAGTAATGTCCCCAGCTGTAATGTCTCCATTGTATAGTAATGTCCCCAGCTGTAATGTCTCCATTGTATAGTAATGTCCCCAGCTGTAATGTCTCCATTGTATAGTAATGTCCCCAGCTGTAATGTCTCCATTGTGTAGTAATGTCCCCAGCTGTAATGTCTCCATTGTATAGTAATGTCCCCTGCTGTAATGTCTCCATTGTATAGTAATGTCCCCTGCTGTAATGTCTCCATTGTATAGTAATGTCCCCTGCTGTAATGTCTCCATTTTATAGTAATGTCCCCAGCTGTAATGTCTCCATTGTATAGTAATGTCCCCAGCTGTAATGTCTCCATTGTATAGTAATGTCCCCAGCTGTAATGTCTCCATTGTATAGTAATGTCCCCAGCTGTAATGTCTCCATTGTATAGTAATGTCCCCAGCTGTAATGTCTCCATTGTATAGTAATGTCCCCTGCTGTAATGTCTCCATTGTATAGTAATGTCCCCAGCTGTAATGTCTCCATTGTATAGTAATGTCCCCAGCTGTAATGTCTCCATTGTATAGTAATGTCCCCAGCTGTAATGTCTCCATTGTATAGTAATGTCCCCAGCTGTAATGTCTCCATTGTATAGTAATGTCCCCAGCTGTAATGTCTCCATTGTATAGTAATGTCCCCAGCTGTAATGTCTCCATTGTATAGTAATGTCCCCAGCTGTAATGTCTCCATTGTATAGTAATGTCCCCTGCTGTAATGTCTGCATTGTATAGTAATGTCCCCTGCTGTAATGTCTCCATTGTACAGTAATGTCCCCTGCTGTAATGTCTGCATTGTATAGTAATGTCCCCAGCTGTAATGTCTGCATTGTATAGTAATGTCCCCAGCTGTAATGTCTCCATTGTATAGTAATGTCCCCTGCTGTAATGTCTCCATTGTATAGTAATGTCCCCAGCTGTAATGTCTCCATTGTATAGTAATGTCCCCAGCTGTAATGTCTCCATTGTATAGTAATGTCCCCAGCTGTAATGTCTCCATTGTATAGTAATGTCCCCATTGTATAGAAATGTCCCCTGCTGTAATGTCTCCATTGTATAGTAATGTCTCCAGCTGTAATGCCTCCAGCTGTAATGTCTCCATTGTATAGTAATGTCCCCAGCTGTAATGTCTCCATTGTATAGTAATGTCCCCAGCTGTAATGTCTCCATTGTATAGTAATGTCCCCAGCTGTAATGTCTCCATTGTATAGTAATGTCCCCAGCTGTAATGTCTCCATTGTATAGTAATGTCCCCATTCTATAGAAATGTCCCCTGCTGTAATGTCTCCATTGTATAGTAATGTCTCCAGCTGTAATGTCTCCAGCTGTAATGTCCCCTGCTGTAATGTCTCCATTGTATAGCAATGTCCCCTGCTGTAATGTCTCCATTGTATAGCAATGTCCCCTGCTGTAATGTCTCCATTGTATAGCAATGTCCCCTGCTGTAATGTCTCCATTGTATAGCAATGTCCCCTGCTGTAATGTCTCCATTGTATAGCAATGTCCCCTGCTGTAATGTCTCCATTGTATAGCAATGTCCCCTGCTGTAATGTCTCCATTGTATAGCAATGTCCCCTGCTGTAATGTCTCCATTGTATAGCAATGTCCCCTGCTGTAATGTCTCCATTGTATAGCAATGTCCCCTGCTGTAATGTCTCCATTGTATAGAAATGTCCCCTGCTGTAATGTCTCCATTGTATAGCAATGCCCCTGCTGTAATGTCCCCAGCTGTAATGTCTCCATTGTATAGTAATGTCCCCATTGTATAGAAATGTCCCCTGCTGTAATGTCTCCATTGTATAGTAATGTCCCCTGCTGTAATGTCTCCATTGTATAGTAATGTCCCCTGCTGTAATGTCTCCATTGTATAGTAATGTCCCCTGCTGTAATGTCTCCATTGTATAGTAATGTCCCCTGCTGTAATGTCTCCATTGTATAGTAATGTCCCCAGCTGTAATGTCTCCATTGTATAGTAATGTCCCCATTGTATAGAAATGTCCCCTGCTGTAATGTCTCCATTGTATAGTAATGTCTCCAGCTGTAATGTCCCCTGCTGTAATGTCTCCATTGTATAGTAATGTCTCCAGCTGTAATGTCTCCAGCTGTAATGTCTCCATTGTATAGTAATGTCCCCTGCTGTAATGTCTCCATTGTATAGCAATGTCCCCTGCTGTAATGTCTCCATTGTATAGCAATGTCCCCTGCTGTAATGTCTCCATTGTATAGTAATGTCCCCATTGTATAGAAATGTCCCCTGCTGTAATGTCTCCATTGTATAGTAATGTCTCCAGCTGTAATGTCCCCTGCTGTAATGTCTCCATTGTATAGTAATGTCTCCAGCTGTAATGTCTCCAGCTGTAATGTCTCCATTGTATAGTAATGTCCCCTGCTGTAATGTCTCCATTGTATAGCAATGTCCCCTGCTGTAATGTCTCCATTGTATAGCAATGTCCCCTGCTGTAATGTCTCCATTGTATAGCAATGTCCCCTGCTGTAATGTCTCCATTGTATAGCAATGTCCCCTGCTGTAATGTCTCCATTGTATAGCAATGTCCCCTGCTGTAATGTCTCCATTGTATAGCAATGTCCCCTGCTGTAATGTCTCCATTGTATAGCAATGTCCCCTGCTGTAATGTCTCCATTGTATAGCAATGTCCCCTGCTGTAATGTCTCCATTGTATAGTAATGTCCCCAGCTGTAATGTCTGCATTGTATAGTAATGTCCCCTGCTGTAATGTCTCCATTGTATAGTAATGTCCCCTGCTGTAATGTCTCCATTGTATAGTAATGTCCCCAGCTGTAATGTCTCCATTGTATAGTAATGTCCCCAGCTGTAATGTCTCCATTGTATAGTAATGTCCCCAGCTGTAATGTCTCCATTGTATAGTAATGTCCCCAGCTGTAATGTCTCCATTGTATAGTAATGTCCCCAGCTGTAATGTCTCCATTGTATAGTAATGTCCCCAGCTGTAATGTCTCCATTGTATAGTAATGTCCCCAGCTGTAATGTCTCCATTGTATAGTAATGTCCCCAGCTGTAATATCTCCATTGTATAGTAATGTCCCCAGCTGTAATGTCTCCATTGTGTAGTAATGTCCCCAGCTGTAATGTCTCCATTGTATAGTAATGTCCCCAGCTGTAATGTCTCCATTGTATAGTAATGTCCCCAGCTGTAATGTCTCCATTGTATAGTAATGTCCCCAGCTGTAATGTCTCCATTGTATAGTAATGTCCCCAGCTGTAATGTCTCCATTGTATAGTAATGTCCCCAGCTGTAATGTCTCCATTGTATAGTAATGTCCCCTGCTGTAATGTCTCCATTGTATAGTAATGTCCCCTGCTGTAATGTCTCCATTGTATAGTAATGTCCCCAGCTGTAATGTCTCCATTGTATAGTAATGTCCCCAGCTGTAATGTCTCCATTGTATAGTAATGTCCCCAGCTGTAATGTCTCCATTGTATAGTAATGTCCCCATTGTATAGAAATGTCCCCTGCTGTAATGTCTCCATTGTATAGTAATGTCCCCTGCTGTAATGTCTCCATTGTATAGTAATGTCCCCTGCTGTAATGTCTCCATTGTATAGTAATGTCCCCTGCTGTAATGTCTCCATTGTATAGTAATGTCCCCAGCTGTAATGTCTCCATTGTATAGTAATGTCCCCAGCTGTAATGTCTCCATTGTATAGTAATGTCCCCAGCTGTAATGTCTCCATTGTATAGTAATGTCCCCATTGTATAGAAATGTCCCCTGCTGTAATGTCTCCATTGTATAGTAATGTCTCCAGCTGTAATGTCTCCAGCTGTAATGTCTCCAGCTGTAATGTCTCCATTGTATAGTAATGTCCCCTGCTGTAATGTCTCCATTGTATAGCAATGTCCCCTGCTGTAATGTCTCCATTGTATAGCAATGTCCCCTGCTGTAATGTCTCCATTGTATAGCAATGTCCCCTGCTGTAATGTCTCCATTGTATAGCAATGTCCCCTGCTGTAATGTCTCCATTGTATAGCAATGTCCCCTGCTGTAATGTCTCCATTGTATAGCAATGTCCCCTGCTGTAATGTCTCCATTGTATAGCAATGTCCCCTGCTGTAATGTCTCCATTGTATAGCAATGTCCCCTGCTGTAATGTCTCCATTGTATAGCAATGTCCCCTGCTGTAATGTCTCCATTGTATAGAAATGTCCCCTGCTGTAATGTCTCCATTGTATAGCAATGCCCCTGCTGTAATGTCCCCAGCTGTAATGTCTCCATTGTATAGTAATGTCCCCATTGTATAGAAATGTCCCCTGCTGTAATGTCTCCATTGTATAGTAATGTCCCCTGCTGTAATGTCTCCATTGTATAGTAATGTCCCCTGCTGTAATGTCTCCATTGTATAGTAATGTCCCCTGCTGTAATGTCTCCATTGTATAGTAATGTCCCCTGCTGTAATGTCTCCATTGTATAGTAATGTCCCCAGCTGTAATGTCTCCATTGTATAGTAATGTCCCCATTGTATAGAAATGTCCCCTGCTGTAATGTCTCCATTGTATAGTAATGTCTCCAGCTGTAATGTCTCCAGCTGTAATGTCTCCAGCTGTAATGTCTCCATTGTATAGTAATGTCCCCTGCTGTAATGTCTCCATTGTATAGCAATGTCCCCTGCTGTAATGTCTCCATTGTATAGCAATGTCCCCTGCTGTAATGTCTCCATTGTATAGCAATGTCCCCTGCTGTAATGTCTCCATTGTATAGCAATGTCCCCTGCTGTAATGTCTCCATTGTATAGCAATGTCCCCTGCTGTAATGTCTCCATTGTATAGCAATGTCCCCTGCTGTAATGTCTCCATTGTATAGCAATGTCCCCTGCTGTAATGTCTCCATTGTATAGAAATGTCCCCTGCTGTAATGTCTCCATTGTATAGCAATGCCCCTGCTGTAATGTCCCCAGCTGTAATGTCTCCATTGTATAGTAATATCCCCATTGTATAGAAATGTCCCCTGCTGTAATGTCTCCATTGTATAGTAATGTCCCCTGCTGTAATGTCTCCATTGTATAGTAATGTCCCCTGCTGTAATGTCTCCATTGTATAGTAATGTCCCCAGCTGTAATGTCTCCATTGTATAGTAATGTCCCCTGCTGTAATGTCTCCATTGTATAGTAATGTCCCCTGCTGTAATGTCTCCATTGTATAGTAATGTCCCCTGCTGTAATGTCTCCATTGTATACTAATGTCCCCAGCTGTAATGTCTCCATTGTATACTAATGTCCCCAGCTGTAAATGTCCTGTGCAGTAATGAGCCCATTGTTTAATAATGCTGTCCTGTTGTAATGTCTCCATTGTATAGTAATGTGACCTGTCCTTAATGTCCCCTGCAGTAATGTCTCCATTGTTTAATAATGTCCTCCTGATGGTTCCCTTCTGTCCCCTATCATACCATTGTTTACACACAATAAAAGATACTAACCTCTCCTTCCTTCTCGCGTTGCCTCCAGCTGCTTCTTGCAGTCCTCAGGCACACAGAGCCCTCTGTGATAGTGTGAACGGGAGCAACCACTGCAGGATGTCATCATGGCTTTACTACAGTTGAATGCTTTAAGGCGCCACAAAGCATTCAACTGCAGTAAAGCGTGTCCAATATACAGGGCCGCCGCTACTATCAGCGCTTTACAGCAGTTGCATGCTTTGTGGAGCCGTAAAGCATTCAACTGTAGTAAAGCCATGACGACATCCTGCAGTGGTTGCTCCGTTCACGCTATCACAGAGGAGTCTGTGTGCCTGAGGACTGCAAGAAACAGCTGAAGGCAGAGGAGAGGTGAGAATATCTTTTATTGTGTGTAAAGCCATGACGGCACCCGGCGTATAAGACAACCCCCGACTTTTGAGAAGATTTTCAGGGGTTAAAAAGTCATCTTAGGCTACTTTCACACATCCGGTTTGAGCACTGCGGCTCAATCCGGCTGTGAAAACTATGCAACGGATGCGTCGAAAACACCGCATCCGTTGCATAAGTTTTTACATGCGGCCCGTCCGTTGTTTTCCGGTTGCGGCATGCTACTGAGCATGCGCAGTGGAAAAAAAAACGCATGCGGCGACCGGATGCGTTTTTTTCCGCATCGCGCCGCATCCGGCCTCCATAGGTATGCATTGAAAAATGCGCCGCAGCGGCCGGATGCGGCGCGATGCGGTGTTTTTTGCCGGAGCAAAAAACGTTGCAGGGAACGTTCGATCCGGCCGCGGCATCGGCTAAATCTGCCGCATGCGGCAAAAACCGGACCGAACGCAAGCCCCTGCGGCACAATACGGCACTAATGTAAGTCTATGCAAAAAAAACGCAACCGGCGTTACAAAAGCCGGTTGCGGTTTTTCTGCAGAATGCCGTATTGTGCCGCAGAGCAAAAATCCGGATGTGTGAAAGTAGCCTTTTACACCGGAAAATACGGTATAAAAAAAAAAAAATTAAAATAGGGATGGTATCCTATACCATAAAATTGGAAAAAATAAAGTCCATGTAGAAAAGTATGAAAACATTTAGTCACTGCTGTGTTAAAGCACTTGCAACGTTTCTTTACAAGAAGTAAAACGATGGTGACTTTCCTTTTTTTTTTCATTTAATAACTCACTAATACACAAAAATAAGAATATAAAGTGGATTTCGCTAAACTCTGTACTCAGTAGTTAAAACTGTATTTAGTGCAGGAAGGTTATTTGCAAAACTGAAATAGAAGATGACAGTTGGTGCTTTTAAAATTTTATGGAGGAGCAGCTAGAGGCGGAGACGCTAGAGGCAGAGGCGCTAGAGGCAGAGAGGGAGACAGAGAGGGAGGCGCTAGAGACAGAGCGGGGAGGCGCTAGAGAGCGGGGAGGCGCTAGAGGCAGAGGCGCTAGAGGCAGAGGGGGAGGTGCTAGAGGCAGAGGTGCTAGAGGCAGAGCGGGGAGGAGCTAGAGACAGAGCGGGGAGGCGCTAGAGAGCGGGGAGGCGCTAGAGGCAGAGGCGCTAGAGGCAGAGGCGGAGGTGCTAGAGGCAGAGCGGGGAGGAGCTAGAGGCAGAGCGGGGAGGCGCTAGAGAGCGGGGAGGCGCTAGAGAGCGGGGAGGGGCTACAGGCAGAACGGGGAGGGGCTACAGGCAGAACGGGGAGGAGCTACAGGCAGAACGGGGAGGAGCTACAGGCAGAACGGGGAGGAGCTACAGGCAGAACGGGGAGGAGCTACAGGCAGAACGGGGAGGAGCTACAGGCAGAACGGGGAGGAGCTACAGGCAGAACGGGGAGGAGCTACAGGCAGAACGGGGAGGAGCTACAGGCAGAACGGGGAGGAGCTACAGGCAGAATGGGGAGGAGCTACAGGCAGAAATTTTGCTGAAAGTTTTCCTGGAACAACCTAGTTTGCTTACAGAGAAAAAAAACAAAACAAGTTGAGTGGAAACCGGTCCATCTCACAAATAGTAAATCTTAAGTGGTCAGATTATAGTTTGTGACGCAAGGACACCCTTAGATGACCTAAATATATTAAGCAATGCATCTTATATATCTGGCGAATCCTACAGCACCAGGGTTTCTATTAAGATCGAAATATGGTTTGCGATCAGAAAGTTATCCCATATTCAAATGAAGAGGGATGGATAACTTGCAATGTTTGGAGGAAACAGACGTCAGTGGGGTCCGGAGAAGTCCCCACAGAATAAGATTTTGAGAAATACAATCAATTATAGTAACCCATGATCTCACCGCGGTTCCGGAGAATCGCCCCGGCACTTTGTACCACGCTTTGCTGTTCCCATTCAGACACACACACAAGTGATCCATCAGTCCATTGCAATACACGAAGCATCTACCTAATAAAGGACAAGAGGATAGAAATATCAATACTGCAGAGACGGCCAACACCGAACGCTGACATCCCCCCCCCCCCCCCCGATAGTGTACTGTATACAATATATAGTGCTGGCATGTAGAATACATAAAGGGGGGAGGGGGATTAATGAAGATCTGTGTTTTACAGTCTATTATCAACCCCAGTCTGTCCAAAAAAAAGTTTCATTTTTAGCATTTTGTTGTTTTTTTTTTTATTCCTTTGTTCCAAAAGCTATAAACTTATTTTAGGGCTTGGCAGGATACAATTCATTGTATTGAAAAATGGAAAGATTCCAATAATTCCATTCTTTTTGGGGGTTTTGCTTTTACGGTGTTGACTGTTTGGTAACACACAATTCTCCAGGTCAGTACGCTTGCTGCGATACTAAAAACTGGTATATTGATAAGCATCTGATTTAAAAATACATAAATTCAGAATTGTGTAAAAAATAAATACATTATGTAGTATCGGGGAGAAGTGTTGCTGCCGGGGTGGGGGAGGGGGGCGGGAGGGGGAGTTAAAGGGGTAATAGATGTGATAAATTTAATTTGGATGCCTATTTGTTATTCTGTTGTATGTATTCTGTTTTAATAAAAAAGTATCTGATTTAAAAAAAAAATAAATAAATACATTTTAATTTGTGTTGTCATTTTCTAAGTCCTTTCATTATTGAAGGTGCACGATGGCTTTTTTTGTCGTCATTGCTCAATGAGCTGATGTTCTTATTTATCCAGCACATTTTGAGCACTTTTTATTGCATTTTTAGAGGAAGATTCAGAGATTGAAAAACAGCAATTCTGGCATTTTGCTTTTTTTTTTTTTTTCTCCTCGTTACGGATTAATTTTCTATTTTACAGATCAAATGTTTAAAACCAAAGTGATAAAAAAAAAAAGAAAAAAGAAGGGAATTTTGTTTACTTACCGTAAATTCCTTTTCTTCTAGCTCCTATTGGGAGACCCAGACAATTGGGTGTATAGCTTCTGCCTCCGGAGGCCACACAAAGTATTACACTCAAAAGTGTAACCCCTCCCCTCTGCCTATACACCCCCCCGTGCCTCACGGGCTCCTCAGTTTTGGTGCAAAAGCAGGAAGGAGGAAACTTATAATTGGTTTAAGGTAAATTCAATCCGAAGGATGTTCGGAGAACTGAAAACCATGAAACAATTGAACATGAACAACATGTGTACACAAAAGAACAACTAGCCCGAAGGGAACAGGGGCGGGTGCTGGGTCTCCCAATAGGAGCTAGAAGAAAAGGAATTTACGGTAAGTAAACAAAATTCCCTTCTTCTTTGTCGCTCCATTGGGAGACCCAGACAATTGGGACGTCCAAAAGCAGTCCCTGGGTGGGTAAAAGAATACCTTTATAACAAGAGCCGACACGACTCCCTCTTACAGGTGGGCAACCGCCGCCTGAAGGACCTGCCTACCTAGACTGGCAAAATGAAGGTAAGGTGATATCCTGATTGAGATGAAAAGGCGATACCACCTTAGGGAGAAATTCCGGAACAGGACGGAGAACCACCTTATCCTGGTGAAAAACCAGGAAGGGGGCTTTGCATGACAGTGCTGCAAGCTCCGACACTCTACGGAGAGAAGTAACTGCTACTAGAAATGCCACTTTCTGCGAAAGACGTGATAAGGAGACATCACGCAGCGGCTCAAAAGGCGGTTTCTGAAGAGCCGTCAGCACCCCGCCGACGCCTGAGAGGTTAAAGATGCAACCTGCGGGGCAGACGTACGTGTGACCGCATTAATCTCAGCCAGACAAGCTGAGATAGCTTGGAGTGCCCACACGGCTGCAAAAGCCGGGGCAAAAGACGCTCCCGTGGCCTCATAGATGGATTTCACCAGGAGTTCTATCTGCCTGTCAGTGGCATCTTTTAGTGATGAGCCATCTGCAACCGAAACCACGGATCTAGCCGCCAATCTGGAGACTGGGGGATCTACCTTAGGACATTGAGCCCAACCCTTAACTACGTCAGCGGGGAAGGGGTAACGTGTGTCAGTAAGGCGCTTAGTAAAGCGCTTGTCCGGAACCGCTCTGGGCTTCTGGACAGCATCTCTGAAGTTAGAGTGATCAAAAAATGCACTCCGTATACGTTTGGGAAACCTGCTGAGAGGCCGACTCCTCTATAGGTGGAGGCGGTGGAGATAGATCTAACACCTGATTGATGGACGAGATAAGATCATTTACTAAGGCGTCCCCTTCAGGTGTATCAAGATTGAGAGCAACATCAGGGTCCGAGCCCTGAGCTGCGACCTCCGCCTCGTCCTCTAGAGAGTCCTCAAGCTGGGAACCCGAGCAGCGTGAGGAAGTCGGGGATGATTCCAAGCGAGCCCGCTTAGCTGGTCTGGGACTGTGGTCCATGGAGGAGTCCTCCACGTGAGACCTGGGGCCCACCCCGGCCGGGGTGTACCCAGAGGGACCTGGAGGTGCCGATCTAACCGGGTCCGGGGCCTGTGTAAGGACCGGTCTGGACTGCAGGGCTTCCAGCAACTTGGCAGACCATTTGTCCATAGACTGAGCCATGGATTGTGAGAGTGACTCAGAGCTTGTCAGCAAAAACTGCAAACTCAGTCGCTGCCACCTGGACAGTAGAAACAGGGGGGTCTGCCTGAGCCGAGGGGCCCACTAGTGACCGAGGCTCCGGCTGAGCAAGCGTAACAGGGGTCGAGCATTGCTCACAGTGAGGGTAGGTGGAACCCGCAGGTAACATGGCCCTACAAGAGGTACATGTCGCAAAAAAAACCTGTGCTTTAGTGCCCTTGCTCCTTGTGACCGACATGCTGTTGTGTCCTAGGAGCGTGATCACTGAGGGTATACAGAAAAAAGGGTATACAGCCCGGCCGAACAGAAAGGTATATATATACGTATCTATACCGGCACCAGAGGGGACCAACACCGAGTGACCGGTGCGGCTTACCGACCGCTAAAAAGCGGGGTGTGTGCGCTCCAGATTCCCTGCCTGGTCTCCCAGAGCTGCAGAGCTGTTCTGTGTGATTCTCCACCGGCAGAATGTCCTAAAGATGGCTGCCGGAGCTCTCAGGGGAGGAGTAAAGCCAGGGGCGGCGTTAGGAAAAGTGCGGGAATCTGGGGTCCCCACAGTGATCAGAGAGGGGGGAGGGAGCATACAGGATGCCCCGGCCCTCATATCCGACGTCAGGTCGGCTGTCCCGCCCCTATCTCTGATAGACAGGCCCGGGGGCGGGAGTTTTCCACTAGGCCGCGATGAAGCCGGGGACTAAATTTAATACCGCGGCCGACAAGCAGGCGCGGTCGGCGCGGTAGTCCCCGGTCTTCACAATTGAGCATACAGTTGCGGCGTCCGGAACCCAGGCGCTCCATACACAGTCCCCATGGGGACACAGAGTACCTCATGGATGCAGGGCCCTGTCCCTGAAGATAGATAAGCTCCTGTCCAGCAGATTCCCTCAGGGGCTGCGGAGGGAGCACGGTCCCAGAACCTGGATGACCGCTTCGGATCCCACTTCTACCAGAGCCCTCAGGGATGGAGAAGGAAACACGGCATGAGGCTCCGGCCGTCGTACCCGCAATGGGTACCTCAACCTTAACACCACCGCCGACATAGTGGGGTGAGAAGGGAGCATGCCGGGGGCACCGTGGGGGCCCTCTTTTCTTCCAACCGATACAATCAGCAGCTGCTGCTGACTAAAATGGAGATGTGTGAGTGGATGTGTGCCTCCTTCCACACAAAGCATAAAACTGAGGAGCCCGTGAGGCACGGGAGGGTGTATAGGCAGAGGGGAGGGGTTACACTTTTGAGTGTAATACTTTGTATGGCCTCCGGAGGCAGAAGCTATACACCCAATTGTCTGGGTCTCCCAATGGAGCGACAAAGAAATTAAATTTTTTTTTAAATTTTTGGACTAAAAAAAAAACAGCACGGTGGCTCAGTGGTTAGCACTGCAGTCTTAGGCTTTGTGCACACTTTGCATTTTTTAATGCATTTTTCCTTGCAGATTTAATCAATACTGCAAGAAAAAACGCATGCCCAAAGTATGTCAATTGTTTCTGTGTTCCTATAATCCCCTGCAATGCTTTATCACTACAGGGGATTATATCTGTACAGTAAGGGTACCGTCACACTTTAGCGACGCACCAGCGATCCTACCAGCGATCTGACCTGGTCAGGATCGCTGGAGCGTCGTTACATGGTCGCTGGTGAGTTGTCAATCAGGCAGATCTCACCAGCGACCAGTGACCAGCCCCCAGCGACGCCTAGAAGCGATGCTGCGCTTGGTAACTAAGGTAAATATTTGGTGACCAAGCGCTTGCCGATATTTACCTTGGTTCCCAGTGCACACCGCTTAGCGCTGGCTCCCTGCACTCTTAGTCAGAGTACAGATCGGGTTAATAAGCAAACCGCTTTGCTTATTTACCCGATGTGTACTCCGGCTACGTGTGCAGGGAGCAGGGAGCCGGCACTGGCAGCCTAAGAGCGGCGGACGCTAGTAACCAAGGTAAATATCGGGTAACCAAGCAAAGGGCTTCGCTTGGTTACCCAATATTTACCTTGGTTACAGCTTACCGCAGGCTGCCAGACGCCGGCTCCCTGCTCCCTGCACATTCAGATCGTTGCTCTCTCGCTGTCAAACACAGCGATGTGTGCTTCACAGCGGGAGAGCAACGTCCAATAAATGAACCAGCACAGTGTGTAACGAGCAGCGATCTCATAGCAGGGGCCAGGTCGCTGCTCAGTGTCACACACGGCGAGATCGCTAATGAGGTCACTGGTGCGTCACAAAAACCATGACTCAGCAGCGATCTCGCTATGTGAGAAGTACCCCTAAGCCTCACAAATCCATGCATACAGCATGGTCTGTGAGGCTTTCCATAGGTCAGTAACTCGGGGTCGTCATTGTGATGACCCAGGGTTGCTCAGGTTCCTGTGATCGCATTACAGGGACCCAATCGCCAGTGAATGCCGGGTCCTGGCTGTAACATCAGCTGGAGGCCCGGCAGCAATTGCAGGGGTACAGTGCCTGAAATCCCGAAATTGCCAGGAATAACTGCAAAAAAACCCCCAAAACAATAAAAAACAAACCACACGTAAAAAAATGCAGAAACACAATAAAAAATGTGCATTTTTGTAGCTGCTTTTTTCCTGCCAAAACATGCTTTTTTATATGCAGAAAAGAAGCACATAAAAAGTAACGTGTGCACATAGCCTTACAGCGCTGAGATCCTGGATTCACATCCTACGTTCCCCCCCGTGTTTGCGTGGGTTTCCTCCCACACTCCAAAGACATACAGATAGGGAATGTCAGAAAGGTAAAAAGGTTTTTTTCAGCTTTAAATTAAAATTCTTCTTTATTTCAAAAGAGTTTTAAAAGTCATCCTTCCATGTTAAAATACATGCATTATAGCAGTATATGAGAATAGGTACGTGTTTCGGACAAACTGCGTCCTTAATCGAAGACTGATACTGATAGGGAATGTAGATTGTGAGACCCAATGGGGACAGTGATGATCAGATCTGAAAAGCTCTGTGGAATTAATAGCGCTATATAAATGAGTAGAATATATAAATGCAGTAAAAGTCGGGACCTTCTTCGCTGTCCAGCTGTTGGTTGGGATTCATGGGAGTACAAAGATGGCAGTGATGGGGGACTTCAGTTTCCTCACTGCTACAATGGTGGTAAGCCATCGTCACCAAGAATGGCGTTGCGGTGGGGACGATGGGCACCACGTCGCTTAGATTGGTCTCAAGCATTAAATTTAATGCACAAGAGAGGGAATTCACATTTTGGAGGGTATTTGGAGGTGGCGATCTGTATAGGGTCCTTACGTGCACAGATATAATACTCACCTTTAGTGAAGGGTTTGCTTTGAGCTTGAAGACGAATCTTTACAACATCCAAAGGCGTTACTAGAAGAAGGAATGACAAAGTTAGGTAACGTACATAGTATATCAGGAGCTCGATTATAACCGGCCATCACTTTTTGCATCATATGTTGAGGGCAACTAAAAAGCCAAACAGGGAAGTGTCATATAGAAATGTCGCAGGATACTCGGATACAAAACCAGATTCTTACCAAAGAGCGATGTCAGCAGCGCGCCCGCGGAGGAAGCCATTATCTGCTGCACGGGGGTGATGTTGGTGGACGCCAGCGTCGGCTCATCCTCAGCCTTCATTTTTCTAAGAGAAGATTACAATATTTAGATAACCCGACATATCCCAGCATTTATCCATTGGAATCACAGGGGAGTATAAATCCTGGATTTGTTGTTCTTACCCTAAGAAAATTTTTCATTAAATTGGAATCTGTCAGCAGGTTTTTGTTACCTCGTCTGCGAGCAGCATGATGTAGGCAAAGAGATCCTGAATCCAATGATGTATCACTTAGATTACTGGCTGCAGCCGTTCTGACACAATCAGAATATTTAGATTTAGCCATGTAGCAGAGCGGAGAAAGCTGCTACCGCCGACACCAGGCGCTGTATAGAGATTGTACAATAACAGCGAGGTGTTAATCAGAGGAGGTGGAGTGTCAGACTGCCCTGCAGGTGACACTGTAGTCCAAGCAGTGATAAGAGCTTGCTGCTTAAACAAACAGCAAATAAACAACAGATTGGATCCTGATAATAAACAATATTCTGATGATAGGCCTTCCATGTTATATTCATTTAAAGGGAAATTGAGACCTGTAGAGCGAGAGCTTTACTTGTTGGTGGGCCTCCAATGTAGCACATAGAGGGTACACTTCCCTCTTGATATCTGTATACACAGCTCATAACACAAAATCCGCCAATTACAATACGCAGTGTCAAAGCTCACCTCCTCCTTCTCCCTTCACAGTTACTTTTTTTTTTTACACGCTCATTAGATGCTTCAATGCAGAAGATGGGATCAGGGTCTGACTATTGTGGCTATGCCATCTCCTGAAACAACAGAAAGTGTGTTGTATGTGTGCCTGTATATAAAGGATCTAGCTGAGGGCTTCTATTGTATAAAAGGGGGCTATGCGGGGGCTTCTACTGTATATAAGGAGGCTCCTACTGTGTATATAAGGGGGCTAGGCGGGGGCTTCTACTGTATATAAGGGGGCTCTTACTGTATATAAGGGGGCTCCTACTGTGTATATAAGGGGGCCTAGGCGGGGGCTCCTACTGTATATAAGGGGGCTAGGCGGGGGCTCCTACTGTAAATAAGGGGGCTAGGCGGGGGCTCCTACTGTATATAAGGGGGCTAGGCGGGGGCTCCTACTGTAAATAAGGGGGCTAGGCGGTGGCTCCTACTGTATATAAGGGGGCTAGGCGGGGGCTCCTACTGTATATAAGGGGGCTAGGCGGGGGCTCCTACTGTATATAAGGGAGCTAGGCGGGGGCTCCTACTGTATATAAGGGGGCTAGGCGGTGGCTCCTACTGTATATAAGGGGGCTAGGCGGTGGCTCCTACTGTATATAAGGGGGCTAGGCGGGGGCTCCTACTGTATATAAGGGGGCTAGGCGGGGGCTCCTACTGTATATAAGGGAGCTAGGCGGGGGCTCCTACTGTATATAAGGGAGCTAGGCGGGGGCTCCTACTGTATATAAGGGAGCTAGGCGGGGGCTCCTACTGTATATAAGGGAGCTAGGTGAGGGCTCCTACTGTATATAAGGGGGCTAGGCGGGGCTCCTACTGTATATAAGGGAGCTAGGCGAGGGCTCCTACTGTATATAAGGGAGCTAGGCGGGGGCTCCTACAGTATATAAGGGAGCTAGGTGGGGGCTCCTACTGTATATAAGGGAGCTAGGTGGGGGCTCCTACTGTATATAAGGGAGCTAGGTGAGGGCTCCTACTGTATATAAGGGAGCTAGGTGAGGGCTCCTACTATATATAAGGGAGCTAGGTGAGGGCTCCTACTATATATAAGGGAGCTAGGTGGGGGCTTCTACTATATATAAGGGAGCTAGGTGGGGGCTCCTACTGTATATAAGGGAGCTAGGTGGGGGCTCCTACTGTATATAAGGGAGCTAGGTGGGGGCTCCTACTGTATATATGGGAGCTAGGTGGGGGCTCCTACTGTATATATGGGAGCTAGGTGGGGGCTCCTACTATATATAAGGGAGCTAGGTGGGGGCTCCTACTGTATATATGGGAGCTAGGTGGGGGCTCCTACTATATATAAGGGAGCTAGGTGGGGGCTCCTACTATATATAAGGGGCTAGGCGAGGGCTCCTACTGTATATATGGGAGCTAGGTGGGGGCTCCTACTATATATAAGGGAGCTAGGTGGGGGCTCCTACTATATATAAGGGAGCTAGGTGGGGGCTCCTACTGTATATATGGGAGCTAGGTGGGGGCTCCTACTATATATAAGGGAGCTAGGTGAGGGCTCCTACTATATATAAGGGAGCTAGGTGGGGGCTCCTACTGTATATAAGGGAGCTAGGTGGGGGCTCCTACTGTATATAAGGGAGCTAGGTGGGGGCTCCTACTGTATATAAGGGAGCTAGGTGGGGGCTCCTACTATATATAAGGGAGCTAGGTGGGGGCTCCTACTATATATAAGGGAGCTAGGTGAGGGCTCCTACTGTATATAAGGGAGCTAGGTGGGGGCTCCTACTGTATATAAGGGAGCTAGGTGGGGGCTCCTACTATATATAAGGGAGCTAGGTGGGGGCTCCTACTGTATATAAGGGAGCTAGGTGAGGGCTCCTACTGTATATAAGGGAGCTAGGTGGGGGCTTCTACTATATATAAGGGAGCTAGGTGGGGGCTCCTACTGTATATAAGGGAGCTAGGTGGGGGCTCCTACTGTATATATGGGAGCTAGGTGGGGGCTCCTACTGTATATATGGGAGCTAGGTGGGGGCTCCTACTATATATAAGGGAGCTAGGTGGGGGCTCCTACTGTATATATGGGAGCTAGGTGGGGGCTCCTACTATATATAAGGGAGCTAGGTGGGGGCTCCTACTATATATAAGGGGCTAGGCGAGGGTTCCTACTGTATACAGTATAAGGGAGCTCCTACTGTATATGGAGATAGGCGGGGACGCCTACTACATATAAAGGGCAGGCAGCATGCTTAATTCTGCTCAATATTGAGTGATACAATTTCAAAAATGTGCAATTATAATAATTACTTACGAGTAATATGTTAATATTAATAATGAGCAGAATTAATTTCAGCCTATTGGTTCATCCTCCACAACAGTCACGGTCTCTCATTTGGCCCCTCGTGAAAATTACCGGTCCACCCCTGGTCCAGGCTATATATACACAGTATATATGGGTCCAGCACCACATTAAGTTCCCCCAAAAAATCTGTGCAACTGGAAAAAAAATCTGCAATGCTGCACAAGCGGTTGTCACCCGGCTTTTCCAGAAGCAGGTGTGTAGCATGGTTTAATCCAAACCCTAAACACCCCCGTTAATAACCGACTGGTATAACAAGGACCCTTATTATCTGGTTACTGTGTAGAATTGCTCAATAACTTTTTTTGGCAGGAAGCAGCCGGGACGAAAGTTCACGTAAGGAATGTAATCTTTATAGCACAGGTCCGGCAAATAAACCAAGCTGCTTCATAACAAAAGGCATATAATTAATATCCATGCACAGCCACGAGCAGCCTCCAGCACTATTGCTCCTGGAGCTCCCCGCTTGCTCAGCCATGTTTAGATCCCACAGCAATCATAATAAATCTCGAATAGTTGGCTTGTGCTGGGGTCAGGATATCTCAGTTTTTATCACCCATCATAAAAGCAACCCCCAACTCATGATTCTTGACCGGTTGGGAAACTATCACGTTCAGCAGCAGTGGGGGGGACCCAGAAAGAAAAGGGCCCCTGTACAAGAACAGTTTATGGCCGCTTTACAGTCCAATGATACATCTGTGACAGAAGTTACTTGCTGTTTTGAAGATGGCGGTAAACCCCTGGATTGTACCAATTATATGCTCAGCAGAGGCAGTGCCAGCACCTGACAAAGCCAAACACGGCGGGACACTGGATGATCCTCCGCCGGGCCCAGGGTCCTTCATGCTGGATATAGAGGGGGTCTGCCTTTAGGCGCAGTTGTTAGAACGACCACATGTCTATTAGAGGCCACGCATGGCTCATATAAGTGGCATTAAAATGGCCACCAGCTTATCAAAGACTGGCGACCACTGAACCTCATTGCTGTATGCTGCGCTCCACTATAACGGGGATAATGGCTAACAGGTATTGCCATACAACCATAGAGTGGCCCCTGGAGTCAATTTCCACTATGGGCCCCAGACGCTCCGGCTCAGGCCCCGGGCTGCAACAACTGCAGAAGAACGGCCCACTGAATCCAGCATGGAACAGACAAAGCTGAGCTCACTCCATACATGCCCCTTGATGAAGGCTCTTGCCGAAATGCGCATTTTCTCCATGGGTACTATCTAACAAGGTAAATATCTTTCCACTCTTGTGTTATGTTCTGTAGCCACCGGAGACTACATGTATTTCTATTCCCATGATTGTGCTGTATCCCCACTACCATTGGGGTGATATTGTTTCTTGCCTAGCATAATCTCATAATCTGTTTAGAATATCTGCTTAATCCGATTAGTCACATCCTATGTATTTATTTGGAGTTTTTAGACCCCTATTGGTTTTCCATTGACTAAACCATATGCACATATTGGAACTATAGGCTTTCATATAATATATATATATATATATATATATATATATATATATATATATATATATATATATATATCTTGATAGTTTTTTAGTACGGGTTTTAACGTCACTTTCATGTCTATGCATATACACATATGTTTAACATCTAAACCATATATATAGGGTGCAGTGACAGTGATTAAGGACAGCTTAAGCAGGTGGTCAACCGTAGGAGCCCCAAATGGGGTGTAGTTATTGATATAGGCATTAACCATCTTTTCTTGTTTATCCCAGAATCCAATCAATCTATAATGTACATGACAAGGATGGGGCCTTGAATATTCTATGGAAGAAGTGTTGACAACTTTGGACTTTCCAACAGGAAAGAGAGAAAAAGAATTAACGGATCCAAAAGAGGAGAAACGGCTAGTCCCTCTCCAGATGAAATTTAAAAGGACATCTTCCATTGCATGTAATAATTGATATCTCTTAATAACTGTTTTGTGATGGTTGAATTGATGTTTTTGGTAGGAAGAGAATTAGTAGTTGAATAAGTAAGGGGTAGTTTTTTGATAGAAGCCGGTAGCTAGACGAGGGGGGAAATTAGAGGGGCTAATCACTACATTCACTATAAATATAAAACTGATTACTCACTACAAGGTCTTTAGAAACATATATATGAAGGAGATAGCAAATGAACCTCCAAAAAACAGATTTACTACAACTAGCATATGTTCGAAGATTATAAAACTAATTAAAAGACTGACACTAACAATAAGTATAAACAACAAAATTAAAAATAAAAAGAAAAACAACAATAATAATAAGTACAGCAATAACTGGCTGACACATATATAGAGATTACAAAAATTCATAAACAAATAATAAAAGAACAGTAAAAAAATATATATGGATGTAAAAAAATATATACATATATAAAAAACTAAAATAATAATAATAATAAATGAGTTCCCCACCCATACTAGCAAAATGCAGTTAATACCACCATATGAACTAACAGAGGTAAAAACTAAGAATAGTAAAAACCCCCAGACTAACTACTAACTATGTTGGGAGCATCAACAATAATTACATAAAAAACAGGAAGACATTATTGCTAATTTATTAACATCTAACCCTCCGACACCACTAGCAGCTGTAAGGCTATGTGCGCACGTTGCGTACTAGCCCAGCACCGTAAAAGGTGCGCTTCAGAGCGCAGCTGAAAAGCTCCGTTCTGAAGCGCATGATGCCGGCGAGAACGTGCCCTCTGCATGCAGCTCCTGCCATAGACAGAGCAGGAGCTGCCGGCAAAGCGCACGGAAGAAGTGACATGTCACTTCTTTTTGCGCAGCGCTTCGGCAGTAGCCGAAGCGCTGCGCTCTAAAACGCCACGTGCGCACGGCCCCTGCACAATCTCCATAGACTGTGCAGGGGACGCAGGACGCATGCAGTTACGCTGCGCTACAAAGCGCAGAGTAACTGCATGAATTTACGCAACGTGCGCACATAGCCTTAGATAATAAAACTACCCTGTACGCGTGATCGCTCCTGCTATCCAGGGAGCCGATTCTGACATTACGGCAAACTTGGCACGCATGCGCATTTTCGGTCTCCATGGTAGCAATACCGTGGTGGTTGACACGCAGCGTGCGCTCCAAATGCCGGAACTCTGAATCGGCACGCCAACCCGGAAGTAGGAGTGATTACGCGTCACAAAGGGAAACTCCACAGACGTCACTACACAGGTGACGGGAATTATTCATTCAAAGCACCGATATATAAAGGCACAGCTCACAACATTATAGGCACACGTCCCCTGAAGAAGTAGGGAAACGCGCGTCGGGACCAAGGACGGCACAACCACATTGAACTTCACACAGGTTAGTAAGAGCTGCGCTGCACTATAATACTGCTCAGGAGAATTAACCCCGCCATGAAACATTGAATTCACAGCACTAATTGATAAGTTTGGGGAGACATTAGGAGCAGTATCTAAGTACACCTGTACACCCAGAAGGAGGTGGGAAAACAAAGTACTAAGTGTAGTTACAGAGGCAGATATATGCCAATAACAAACCAGTGCAGCCATATAACCTATAACAGTGGTATTGGAGCAAGTCCAGTGAGAAAAAAATTCTTTGTGACCTTGTTTTGCACATATGTATGTTAATGGAAAATGATTTTAATATTTTTGAAACTAATAAAATAATGATATTGAGGAAATGCACCATCCCAAGTCTCTAATTGTGGTATATATATATATGTATCAGGTGTGACTCCTACGTCAAGTAGGCGCAAAGATAAGGATAAATGACGCAATATATATATTATATTATATATATATATATATGCTAAATTAGAACACACACTGACTTTCTTTAAAAAAAATATATATATTTATATCTTTTTTTTTTTTTTAAGAAAGAAATTTAGCACAATTATATATATATATATATATATATATATATATATATATATATATATATATATATATATATATTATATATATATATATATACACATGCATACATACACACACACATACAGTCAGGGCCAGAAATATTTGGACAGTGACACAAGTTTTGTTATTTTAGCTGTTTACAAAAACACGTTCAGAAATACAATTATATATATATATAATATGGGCTGAAAGTGCACACTCCCAGCTGCAATATGAGAGTTTTCACATCCAAATCGGAGAAAGGGTTTAGGAATCATAGCTCTGTAATGCATAGCCTCCTCTTTTTCAAGGGACCAAAAGTAATTGGACAAGGGACTCTAAGGGCTGCAATTAACTCTGAAGGCGTCTCCCTCGTTAACCTGTAATCAATGAAGTAGTTAAAAGGTCTGGGGTTGATTACAGGTGTGTGGTTTTGCATTTGGAAGCTGTTGCTGTGACCAGACAACATGCGGTCTAAGGAACTCTCAATTGAGGTGAAGCAGAACATCCTGAGGCTGAAAAAAAAGAAAAAATCCATCAGAGAGATAGCAGACATGCTTGGAGTAGCAAAATCAACAGTCGGGTACATTCTGAGAAAAAAGGAATTGACTGGTGAGCTTGGGAACTCAAAAAGGCCTGGGCGTCCACGGATGACAACAGTGGTGGATGATCGCCGCATACTTTCTTTGGTGAAGAAGAACCCGTTCACAACATCAACTGAAGTCCAGAACACTCTCAGTGAAGTAGGTGTATCTGTCTCTAAGTCAACAGTAAAGAGAAGACTCCATGAAAGTAAATACAAAGGGTTCACATCTAGATGCAAACCATTCATCAATTCCAAAAATAGACAGGCCAGAGTTAAATTTGCTGAAAAACACCTCATGAAGCCAGCTCAGTTCTGGAAAAGTATTCTATGGACAGATGAGACAAAGATCAACCTGTACCAGAATGATGGGAAGAAAAAAGTTTGGAGAAGAAAGGGAACGGCACATGATCCAAGGCACACCACATCCTCTGTAAAACATGGTGGAGGCAACGTGATGGCATGGGCATGCATGGCTTTCAATGGCACTGGGTCACTTGTGTTTATTGATGACATAACAGCAGACAAGAGTAGCCGGATGAATTCTGAAGTGTACCGGGATATACTTTCAGCCCAGATTCAGCCAAATGCCGCAAAGTTGATCGGACGGCGCTTCATAGTACAGATGGACAATGACCCCAAGCATACAGCCAAAGCTACCCAGGAGTTCATGAGTGCAAAAAAGTGGAACATTCAGCAATGGCCAAGTCAATCACCAGATCTTAACCCAATTGAGAATGCATTTCAATTGCTCAAATCCAGACTTAAGACGGAAAGACCCACAAACAAGCAAGACCTGAAGGCTGCGGCTGTAAAGGCCTGGCAAAGCATTAAGAAGGAGGAAACCCAGCGTTTGGTGATGTCCATGGGTTCCAGACTTAAGGCAGTGATTGCCTCCAAAGGATTCGCAACAAAATATCGAAAATAAAAATATTTTGTTTGGGTTTGGTTTATTTGTCCAATTACTTTTGACCTCCTAAAATGTGGAGTGTTTGTAAAGAAATGTGTACAATTCCTACAATTTCTATCAGATATTTTTGTTCAAACCTTCAAATTAAACGTTACAATCTGCACTTGAATTCTGTTGTAGAGGTTTCATTTCAAATCCAATGTGGTGGCATGCAGAGCCAACTCGCGAAAATTGTGTCACTGTCCAAATATTTCTGGACCTAACTGTATATATATATTTGTGCTAAATTAGAACAAAAACTGATTTTCTTAAAAAAAATATTATATATATTTATATAATTTTTTTTAAGCAAGTCAGTTTTTGTTCTAATTTAGCACAAATAAATATATATATTTTATTGTATTTTTTACATTATATATATATATATATATATATATATATATATATAAAATACAATAAAATATATATATATATATTTGTGCTAAATTAGAACAAAAACTGACTTGCTTAAAAAAAAAATATATATATATATTTTTTTTATTTATTTTTGTTTTTAAGAAACAGTTTTTGTTCTAATTTAGCACAAATAAAAAAAGAGAATTTTGTTTACTTACCGTAAATTCTTTTTCTTATAGTTCCGACATGGGAGACCCAGACCATGGGTGTATAGCTTCTGCCTCCGGAGGACACACAAAGTACTACACTAAAAGTGTAGCTCCTCCCTCCGAGCATATACACCCCCTGGATGACTATATCCAGCCAGTTTAGTGCAAAAGCTGAAGGAGGACATCCACCCATAAGTAGAGATAGAGTAAAACCCGGAACAACCGGAACCTCTGTCTACAACAATAGCCGGTGAAAACACACGGAACAAGAACTGCCAACAGGCAACAGGGAGGGTGCTGGGTCTCCCATGTCGGAACTATAAGAAAAAGAATTTACGGTAAGTAAACAAAATTCCCTTTTTCTTCATCGTTCCTTATGGGAGACCCAGACCATGGGACGTCTCAAAGCAGTCCATGGGTGGGTAATAAACAGAAACTGCGAAGTAGGCAAAACCTAACTTCACAAATGGGCGACAGCCGCCTGAAGGATGCGTCTGCCCAAGCTCGCATCTGCTGAAGCATGAGCATTCACTTGATAGTGCTTTGAAAAGGTGTGCAGACTAGACCAAGTGGCAGCCTGACAGACTTGCTGAGCCGTAGCCTGGTGCCTGAAAGCCCAAGAGGCACCGACAGCTCTGGTCGAGTGCGCCTTAATCCCCGGCGGGGGAGGCACCTGAGTACATTGGTAGGCGTCGGAGATGGCCGACCTAATCCAGCGAGCTAGGGTCGGTTTAGAAGCCGAGAGACCCTTGCGCTGACCTGTGGTCAGTACAAAAAGAGAGGTGCACCGCCTGAGAGCAGCGGTGCGTGACACATAGATCCGGAGCGCCCGCACCAAATCTAAAGTATGCAACGCTTTCTCAAAGCGATGCACAGGGGCCGGACAAAGGGAAGGCAATGAAATGTCCTGGTTAAGGTGGAAAGGAGACACCACCTTAGGGAGAAAGTCCGGAGTCGGACGGAGGACCACCTTGTCTTGGTAAAAAACCAAAAAGGGTGACTACGAAGACAGCGCAGCCAAATCAGAAACTCTCCTGAGAGAAGTTATGGCCACCAGAAAGACCACTTTCTGTGAGAGTCGAAACAAAGGAACCTCCCTAAGAGGTTCAAAGGGGGGTTTCTGTAAAGCCGTGAGGACCAGATTAAGGTCCCAGGGATCCAAAGGCCGCCGGTATGGAGGAATGATGTGAGATGCGCCCTGCATGAAGGTGCGCACCTGGGCCAGTCGGGCAATACGCCGCTGAAACAACACTGACAGAGCCGAGACCTGTCCCTTGAAGGAATTGAGGCACAGTCCTAGCTGGAGACCGGACTGTAGAAAAGACAGGATGGTCGGCAAGGAAAAAGGCCAAGGAGCATGGCCGGAAGAGCGACACCAGGACAGGAAAATCCTCCAAGTCCTGTGGTAAATCTTGGCCGAGGAAGACTTCCGAGCCTGAGTCATAGTGGAGATGACTTCAGAAGGAATGCCGGAAGCCGTCAGGATCCAGGACTCAAGAACCACGCCGTCAATCTGAGAGCCGCAGAATTCTGGCGGAAAAACGGACCTTGTGAGAGAAGGTCTGGGCGGTCCGGGAGATGCCACGGCACCTCTACGGACAGACGGAGCAGGTCTGGGTACCAAGCTCGCCTGGGCCAGTCTGGAGCAATGATTATGACCCGACGGCCCTCCATCCTGATCTTGCGCAGGACTCTGGGCAAGAGAGCTAGAGGGGGAAACACGTAAGCCAGACGGAACTGGGACCAATCCTGAACCAGCGCGTCCGCTGCCAAGGCCTGAGGGTCGTGGGAGCGAGCCACGTAAACCGGGACCTTGTTGTTGTGCCGAGATGCCATTAGGTCCACTTCCGGGGTGCCCCACTTGCAGCAGATTGACCGGAACACTGCCGGATGCAGGGCCCACTCGCCGCTGTCCACGGTTTGACAGCTGAGATAATATGCCTCCCAGTTTTCTACGCCTGGGATGTGGACTGCGGATATGGTGGACTTGGAGTCCTCCGTCTACTGAAGGATACCTCCAACATAGCTAGGCGGCTGCGAGTCCCGTGGTGAAAGGCTACGAGGGCTAGAAGCACAGCTCTGATTTCCAGCACATTGATCGAGAGGGCTGATTCGGACGGAGTCCAAGTGCCCTGTGCTCGGTGGTGGAGAAACACTGCTCCCCAGCCGGATAGACTGGCATCCGTGGTGAGAATCACCCAGGACGGGATCAGAAAAGAGCGTCCCTGGGACAGAGAGAGGGGCTGAAGCCACCACTGAAGAGAACTCTTGGTCTGTGGCGACAGAGTTACCAGCCTGTGCAAGGAAGAGGTCCGCTTGTCCCAACAGCGGAGAATGTCCAGCTGCAGAGGACGCAGATGGAACTGGGCAAAGGGAACCGCTTCCATTGACGCCACCATCTGACCCAGCACCTGCATGAGGTGTCTGATGGAATGACGACGGGGCCTCAACAGAGAGCGCACCGCCAGATGAAGGGACTGCTGTTTGACTAAGGGCAGCTTCACAAGTGCCGGCAGAGTCTCGAATTGCATCCCTAGGTACGTAAGTTTCTGTGTCGGGGTCAGAGTGGACTTGGGCAGATTGACAAGCCACCCGAATTGAACAAGTGTGGCGAGAGTGAGCGAGACACTCCGCTGACAGTCTGCACTGGATGAAGCCTTGACTAGAAGGTCGTCCAGGTAAGGAATCACTGCCAACCCCTGGAGGTGCAGAACCGCAACCACTGCTGCCATGACCTTGGTGAATACTCGAGGGGCCGTGGCTAACCCGAAGGGAAGAGCCACGAATTGGAAATGTTCCTCTCCGATTGCAAAACGTAGCCAACGCTGGTGTGAAACTGCAATTGGCACATGCAAATAGGCATCTCTGATGTCGATGGATGCTAGAAAATCTCCTTGAGTCATTGAGGCAATGACTGATCGCAGAGATTCCATGCGAAAGTGCCGCACCTGAACATGCTTGTTGAGAAGCTGGAGATCCAGGATGGGCCGAAAGGAACCGTCCTTTTTGGGGACTAGGAAGAGATTTGAGTAGAAACCTCTGAACCGTTCCCGGGCGGGAACCGGAACAATTACTCCGTTGGCCTGCAAGGATGCCACGGCCTGTGAGAAGGCGGCAGCCTTGGAGCAGGGGGGAGTGGACAGAAAAAATCTGTTTGGCGGACTGGAAGAGAATTCTATCCTGTAGCCGTGGGAGATGATATCCCGCATCCACTGATCGGAGACGTGTTGAAACCACACGTCGCCAAAGTGGGAGAGCCTGCCACCGACTAAGGACGCTGCTGGCGCGGCCAGATAGTCAAGAGGAGGCTGCCTTAGTGGCAGCGTCTCCTCCGTTCTTCTGAGGACGTGGCTTGGTGCGCCAGCTGGTTTTTCGATCCTTGGCTGAGTTAGTGGACGAGGCTGAGGGCTTAGAGGACGACCAGTTGGAGAAACGAAAGGAACGAAACCTCGACTGGTTTCTGCCCTGGACAGGTTTCCTGGCTTTAGTTTGTGGCAAGGAAGTACTCTTCCCGCCAGTAGCTTCCTTAATAATTTCATCCAGTTGTTCACCAAACAGCCGGGACCCAGCAAAAGGGAGCCCAGCAAGGTACTTCTTGGAAGAAGTGTCTGCTTTCCACTCTCGAAGCCACAAGATCCTGCGGATCGCGAGGGAATTAGCGGAAGCCACCGCCGTGCGGTGAGAAGCCTCCAGAATGGCAGACATGGCATAGGATGAAAAAGCCGAAGCCTGGGAAGTTAAGGCAACCATTTCGGGCATAGAGTCCCTGGTGAGGGAATGCATCTCTGCCAGAGAAGCAGAGACGGCCTTAAGAGCCCACACTGCTGCAAAAGACGGGGGGGAACGAGGCCCCTGCCGCCTCATATACAGATTTGGCCAGAAGGTCAACCTGGCGGTCAGTGGAATCCTTAAGTGAGGTGCCATCCGCCACAGATACAACTGTCCGGGCTGAGATTCTGGACACCGGAGGATCTACCTTAGGTGAATGAGCCCACTCCTTGACCACCTCAGGTGGAAAGGGAAAACGGTCATCAGAACTACGCTTTGGAAAGCGTTTGTCAGGACAGGCCCTGGGTTTGGGTCACAGTGGCCTGAAAACTGGAGTGGTTAAAAAACATACTCCTTGCCCTCTTAGGCGAGGTAAACTGGTGTTTTTCTACCAGAGAGGCTTGTTCCTCTGACACTGGTGGATTGAGGTTCAGTACGGAATTAATGGACACAATCAAATCACTAACATCCGCATCACCCTCAGATAAATCAATGGGGTACATAGAGGTAGCGTCCGAGCCCACAGTAAAGGCATCCTCCTCGCCCTGCAATTCAGCTCGTGAATCAGAGCCGTGGGACGAGGAAGGAGAAGAGTCCCTGCGTCTCCGTTTAGGAGGACGGGGTCTGGGAACAGATGGAAAATCCTCTGTGAGCTCTGCAGAGCGAGTCGGAGCAGCAGAGGCGCCCTGAGAAGGGGGCTGATGCATGGTCAGCAGAGTCCGGGACAGCTGTCCCATGGAGTCGGCAAAGGACTGGGAAATAGCATTAGAAAACGATGCTACCCAAGTCGGGGGTTCAGCCACCGGGGCCGGAGCAGCCGGAGGGACCACTGGGGAGACTCCAGGCTGAGGCACCACCATGTTAGAGCAGGCATCACAATGTGGATATGTGCTCTGTTCAGGCAGTATGAGCTTACATGCAGTGCATATAGAGTAAAGCCTTGCAGCCTTGCTCCTAGTGAGAGACATGCTGCTGAGGTGGAGGCTCTGCAGTAAAGAACACACTCCTTCAGAATGACCCCCAGAGAGTGTACAAGAAAGTCCACAACCAGAGGTTGTGGCTTACCAGGCCGTTTTGTGTGCCCTCCGGATTCCACAGCTCGGACCCCCAGACAGATGCAGAACCTGCAGCAGCCAGCGCCGATCAGTGTGAGAACGCTGATAAAATGGCGCCGGAGTGAGGAGGGGGGGCGGGGTTTAGTCCAGGAGCGGGAACCGGAGGGCCAAGGAGAAATACAGGGGAGGGAAACATCTCCTCAGAGAGGAGTGTCCTCCCCTCTGCTGAACGGCCGGTGGGCGGCGCCACACTGTTTCCCTGCATGACTGACATGCAGGGGCAGTGAAAACGAAACTAGGCCGCAGCCGAAGCCGGGGCCTAAATTTTTACATGCGGCCGACAAGCAGGCACCCTCGGCGCGGTTCTCAGGAAAAAAAACAGAGAACCGGCCGGAAACCACAGCAAGTTAAAAAACACACTCTTCCCACAATAAACGTACAAGGGACCCTCCAATAATGTCTCAATACTTAGCTTATGAGACGCAGGGCCAGGTCCCTGAGGGATGAGCACTCCGTCCAGCAGGGTCCTGAAAGGGCTGCGGATGGAGACCGGTCTCCTGCAAAGCAGTGAGAACCGTGATGGTTCCCACTTCAAGCCAGAGCCCGAGGGATGGTGAAGGAGCGCGGCATGTAAGGCTCCAGCCTTGTAAAATCAACCTTAACAGCACCGCCGACACAGTGGGGTGAGAAGGGACATGCCGGGAGTCCAGCTTGGACCCGCTTTTCTTCCAATTCTTTAAAATCAAAAATGAAAAATCAAAAATCAGATGAGAATGCATGTGTGTGTGTGACCTCCTGAACACAAAGCATTAAACTGGCTGGATATAGTCATCCAGGGGGTGTATATAGCCCGGAGGGAGGAGCTACACTTTTAGTGTAGTACTTTGTGTGTCCTCCGGAGGCAGAAGCTATACACCCATGGTCTGGGTCTCCCATAAGGAACGATGAAGAAATATATATTTTTATTATATACACACACACACACACACACACACACATTTTAATGTCCTCACTGTTATATTATATACACATATTGGAACTATATAGGCCTCTCTATTGTTTCTCTATATATACTTTGGGTTTTAGCTCATTGCTTCTCCGGTGTGCCTAATACTATACACACATTGGAACTACATTGGTTGGCACAATTGTTACATCTGACACTATTGCGAAGCTATTGGTCATATGCTTGCCTTTGTAAAATACAATACAAATAACCTTGTTGCGCTATAGTCTGATGCAATAGCCTGATATATACCAGCACTAATCTTTGCAGTTTTGTATTGCCCTTAGTGATGTTCCTACTTTTACTCCCCCTTCACCTGTTCTATTTATAATAAAATAATTTTGCATTATATCTTGGACCAGTGTGTTCGCATTTTTTGCGCTTTTTGTCATACAGCGTGGGTGCAGACTGTGCTGTACAGCCGACAAGTCCAAGCTCTGATCACTGCAGTTTAACCTCATTGATGCCATTGGCAGTTTCCGAATGCTGCAAATAAGGGGTGAAAAATGGGCAACATGCGTCTGTCTTCCAGGGTCACAGCAACACAATGGTTAGGTCCAGATGGCTGCCATGATTGTATCTGATTGTGTCATCATGGCAGCCAGGGTTTAGTGTAGGTCCCCAATGTCTGCCATGACTGTACACCCTGGAAGGACATTTTATATATTTACTTAAATATACGCAAGAGGGTTCATGAGATGTAAACTATCATTGTTTATCGCATCTGCATACTTGTCTAAACTAATAAAATATAATAAGATTTAGAATTCGAGATCAGAAAGTTGTTTGGACTCCAAAATATAAATATTAATATTATTATGATGCCCTCCAGGAGCAAAGCACCAGCACTCCATCACCCAAGGGCACCCGCTATACGGGATCTGTCCCACCCAGATTATAGAATAATACATATCAGCAGATGGCAGTGCCATCCCAGCACTACAACTCCCAGCATGCCCTGCTCCTGCCACGTGCTGCACTGTACCTCTGCCCCCTGCAGTCCGCTGACCCGTGTGATCAGTCGCTGGTGGGAATCCTCCGGCTGTCAACACAGATCACAGTTCATTCTCCCTGTGGATGACCCCGAAGAAACACGTGGGACAGCCAGGACGCGCCGCCTGGTGGACTGAATCGCAACATGCACGCCCACTACACAGCGACACGTGAGCAGCTGCCGCCATGTTTAAAAAGGGCATTCAGCCAGTACAACGTCCATATTACCGGAGAGAATGAACGCGTTATCACGATCTACCTGTTCTTGATTGATCATAGAGAGCGAAGGGAATGTTGGAAGAAAACCCCCCTCTGTTTTACGTTTACGAAAGAACACTCTGCCCGACACAAACATGGCCGCTACTGTCATCAGTCCAGTCACATGACGCGACGTTGTTTACTCATTGGCTAGCTCAGTTGACATTTGCTCTGCTGCATGCTAGTCAACATTCAATAAAGCAGATTCGCTATATAAACCTCTGATAGGCTCCTTCATACATTTTATTTAAATACCATAACTTGTATGTGTTTTTATTCCATTACCTTAGTTTTATAAATTGTTTAAGCCTTTGGGAAAACACAAAAAATACTACATTTTTAAATAGCACAACAACAACAAAAAAAACAACAACAACACAATAATAACAACAGCCATGATATTTGCAGTGTGATTTATATTTTACCATAAAAAAAGTTTGTTTAAAACAAACTTTTTTTATCTCTACTGGCTAATACGGTACAAAGATATATTTTACCTGTATTTTACCATAGTCATGGAATTTTCTGCATAAAAAAAACATGAAAAATTTACTTTAAAAAAAGTGTGAAATAAATATTGAACATGTCAACAATCTTCTGAGTAAATATATTTCTAAAGATGCTATTGAAATTAATTTCTCACCAGATGTCGGTAACAACCCATCAAATCTACAGAGACTAAGTGCCTACTGAGTCTTCACCAAAGGCTCTGATGATGAGGATGGACTAGGATGCCAGTAGAGGCCAGGTACCACTCCAGAGCATTTCCCGGTACCGCAGCAGCTGATCGGAAGGTCAGGTGCGCAGATACGGAAGGGCAAGCAGGACAGAGTGGGAGTGGAGACAGAAGGCTGGCAAGTAGGGTTCAGTTCAGAGACTGGCAGGACGGGATAAGAGCTACAGACAACAGTCAGTATCAGGAGACAGACAGCAGACTGATGTGCTAGCGGGAACGAACACACTAGGAACCTAATTCTTCAGACACCTCTCTACAGGGGAAGGTGCCTTAGAAACACAATGGCGCCAAGCCGTAGGCTGGGAACACTAGAATGCTTGCAGCCCCTTTCCAATAAAGTATTGGATTTCTCATCTAAAGGAATAATGTTAATTACCATACTAGCTCCCTTATGGCACTGCCTCTAGTCTATGGGGCAAAAACCTGGTGGTTGGTACCCTGTAACCCCTTTACACCCCGGTGATTTTCCGTTTTGTTTTTTTCCTCCCCTTCTTCCAAGAGTCATAACTTTTTTCTTTTTGCATCAATATAGCCATGTGAGGGTTTGATTTTCTTTTTATGGGATGAGTTGTACTTTTAAACGACACCATTCATTTTAGCATATAGTGTACTGAGAAAATGGTGAAATTGCAAAAGTGCAATTGCACAATTGTTTTTTTTTTATTTTATTTTATTTACAACTGGCTGTAGTACCCGGGCATTGCTCGGGATAGTAACTGTCTCTCTGTCTCTCTCCCAGTCTCTGTCTGTGTGTCGCTGTCTGTCTGTCTCTCTGTCTGTCTCTTTCCTTGTGTTTCTGTTTCTATCTCTCTGTCCTTGTATATCAGTCTATCTGTATCTATCTCGGTGTGTCTGTCTGTCTCTTTATCTCTGTGTCTGTCTCTCTATCTCTGTGTCTGTCTCTCTATCTCTGTCTCTATCTCTGTGTCTGTCTGTTTGTCTGTCTCTTTCCCCGTCTGTCTCTTTACCCTTTTGTCTCTTTCCAAGTCTGTCTCTTTCAAGGTCTGTCACTTTCAAGGTCTGTCTTTTTCCTTATCTGTCTCTTTCAAGGTCTGTCTTTTTCCTTATCTGTCTATTTCTCCGTCTGTCTTTGTCTGTCTCTCAGTCTGTCTCTTTCTCTGTCTGTCTCTTTCTCTGTCTGTCTCTTTCCCCGTCTGTCTCTTTCCCCGTCTTTCTCTTTCCCTGTCTGTCTCTTTCTCTGTCTGTCTCTTTCTCTGTCTGTCTCTTTCCCCGTCTGTCTCTTTCCCCGTCTGTCTCTTTCCCCGTCTTTCTCTTTCCCTGTCTGTCTCTTTCCTCGTCTATCTCTTTCTTCGTCTGTCTCTTTCCAGGTCTGTCTCTTTCCCCGTGTCTCTTTCCAGGTTTGTCTCTTTCAAGGTCTGTCTCTTTCCCTGTCTGCCTGTCTCTGTCTGTCTCTTTCTTTGTCTCTCTATTTCTCTGTTTCTTTCACCATCTGTCTCTTTCCAGGTCTGCCTTTTTCCCAGGTCTGTCTCTTTCCCCGTCTGTCTCCCCATCTCTTTTCCTGTATCTTTCCCTGTCTGTCTTTGTCCATCTCTTTGTGTCTTTTCCTTTCTGTCTCTTTCCCTGTCTGCCTGTCTCTGTCTGTCTCTTTCCTTGTCTGTCTCTATTTCTCTGTCTTTTTCCCCGTCTGTCTCTATCAAGGTCTGTCTCTTTCCCCATCTGTCTTTGTCTCTCTGTCTGTCTTTTTCTCTTTCTGCCTGTCTCTGTCCCTGTCTGCCTGTCTCTGTCTGTCTCTTTCCCCATCTGTCTCTTTCCAGGTCTGTCTCTTTCCAGGTCTGTCTATTTATCCATCTGTCTCTTTCCCTGTCTGTCTCGTTCATCGTCTGTCTCTATCTCTCTGTCTCTTTCCCTGTCTGTCTCTCTATTTTTCTCTCTCTCTCTATCTGTCTCCCCACCGACATCTTATTACCTCACACATAAGCTTCTTATACTAACAATGTCCTTTGTTTCTACAGCAATCACAGCTGCTATTAATAACCTGTAGTTCCAGGCTCCATTCACTTTAATGGAGGCAGGTTTTTTGGAGAGTAACTGTAAAGCGTGGGGTTAAATTTTCCTGTCAAAACATAGTCTACTATGCTCCTGGGTCACATGAGGCGTCTGCGCAAAATTTTGTGATTGTAAATGCGACGGTGCGGATTCCTTTAGCGGACATACACACACACACACACACACACACGCACACACACGCACACACTCAGCTTTATATATTAGATGTTTACTATACCGTAAAACTGACCTTGCATTATGATTCTCCAGGTCAGTACAAGGTTGTAGATACCAAACATGTATACTTTTACTTTTATCTAACTGGTGAAAAATTCAGAATTTTGTAAAAAAAATAAATAAATAAACAAATAAAAATTGCAGCTTTGTCATTTTCCGAGACTTAGAATTGTTTTCATACTGAGATGACGTTTTTAATTATACTATTTTTGGGTAGATGTGATGTTTTGATCGTCTTTAACTGCATTTTAATGCAATGTTGCGGCAACGAAACAAACGTAAGTTTGGTGTTTGGAACTTTTTTCTCACTACGCTTTTTACCAATCAGATAAATTGATTTTATATTGTCATAGATCGGGCAGTTCTGAATGTGTCAATACCAAATATGTGTATTTTTTATTTATTTTTTATTGTTTTACTTTTAATGGGGCCAAAGGGGGTGATTTGAACGTTTTTTAATTTTTACATATTTAACAAAACACTTTATTTATTTATTTTTTTCCATTGATTTTACTAGTCCCCCTAGGGGCGATCTCTTGTGCTGATCAGAGCGATGCCTTCAGTGTATATGTGTATATATATGTATATGTATATATATATATATATATATATATATATATATATATATATATATATAGGGTTAACACATTAAAATATTCAGACTTTTTTTTATAGGTGAGCAAAGTGGAGAGTGCTGTATAGTGTATATTCTGGATTATATTCTGAAAATAAAATTATTATATTCTGAAAATTAAAAATTTGAGCCGATAGGTGAAAATTGGTGCCCCACTTTGGGTTAGTGCTGTCTCCATGCTTCTATGATGTCCTCCGTGACCCCCTCCGGGTGCTGGATAGAAAAGAGAAGTGACTTGTTATCACGGCCTATTAGGGTATGTGCACACGTTAAGTACTGTATTTGGCGCAAAAATATTTGCACCATTCCTGCATCTCTTGGCAGGAAAAATGTGTGGAGGGGGGTGTTTAACTGCATTTTTTGGTGCAGATTTTTTTCATTCATTAGTATGGGAGAAATCTGCATCAAAAATGTTGAAAGAACTAACATGATGCAGATTTAAATCTGCAAGGAGAAAAAACTCAATGTGTGTACCGCCCCGCGGGCTCGGCTGTGCCTACCAAACCGCTCGGATCTGTGCTCGCACTACGAGTGGTGGCTCGAGCCTCTCACAGACCCGGGGGTCACGTCGCTCTGCAAGGGAGTTGGCGCTACACACGGGGATTTGGTTGTTTGGTTTGAAATGATAGTTCGTGACGCCACCCACGGGTTGTGGTGATTGTAGACACCACTGCTGCGGTGAAGGTGTGGGGACCCCCGGGGAGCAGTGTAGTAGTACAGCTAGGTGTTGACCACTCCGTGGGTAGGGGATGTTGTTCCCGGGGTCCGGCGGGCCGGGGCCTGGGTGCAGGGTGTAGTGTTGCGGTGCAGCGCGGCGCGGTGCCTGATGGCACTGCTGGACTCACTCTGACACAAGACACTGGAGTCACTGGTAAACCAAACGGAGTGATGAACGGGGCCCGCAGCCGGCTGCAGCTTCTCCCAGAATAGGTTGGTGGTGCCCGCCTTTCTCCTGCACCTCTGTGGGTGAATCTTGACTCCTGTGTCTAGACACCGGTAGTCCGCTCCCCAACGTGTATCTGTCGTAGGAGCCCGTTTGCCCGCAGACGCTGGCCCTTTGGATCTCTTGCCCTTGGCGGTGGCACTTATCCGGAATGGTTGGGCTGTTGCCTTCAATCGGGACTTAGGTGGGAATGAACCCCTGAGGTCCAGACCGTAATCAGTTAATTTGACTATTATGGTGGCTTCTAGCCTAGTTCGGGGTCTGAGTACCCTGCCTGGTACTCCGGTATCCAGTTGGCTCCCCGGTTCGGTTCCGGCGGGCCACTACCCTGTCCCGGTCCCTTACGGTTCCACCGGTCGTTTTCCCGGTCTCCTGCAGGTGGCCACTACCGTCTGCCTCCTTGCCAGTGGCGACTGGCTACGACCCAGCCACCTGGTAGTCACTGGACAGCCTGGACACAGGACTGCCCGTGAACTTGTCTGCTCTACACTCGAACTTGCACTTGACTCTTCCAGAGCCTGAGCTAGACTACTTGGGTTCCCGCCTCCAGGCCTGTGAACTCCTCGGTGGGTGGAGCCAACAGCCTGGCTCCACTCCCCCTGGTGTGAACATCAAACCTGGAGGGTGGTGACAAGGCTTTTAAGTTTGCCCCCCTATCCTGACAATATGCTGTCCTAAAATCGATTGGCAAGCCTTATATCAAGCAATCTGATGATCCGTGGCCGGAGAAACGCGTTGAGGCGAAACCGGGGCAATTCTGGGACACACACATGACCCCCTACACGATAAGTGTTTGACTACCTTTTTGTGATTAACCTGAATGATCATATTTGGTTGATTTATATATTTGCACTTGGTATGCATTGACACTTTATCCTCTATATGAGCGGACTGGTTGGGTGTACCATTGAGCACTTGAAGCCAGGCCTATTCATAATTCTGTACACTATATTGCACTATGCACCTTTTCATGCACTTTATTTAATATGCATACCAATTAGTCCTTTGAGTATCTAATGTACGCATCTTGCTTTTGATACTCTTGGTCCCTGGGGTCATATAAACGATACATCCATTGTATCGGATGCATTTCTGGTTTAGATTATACCCCAGAATTACCAGCAACAATTGAGGTTAGTCTGAACCTGGTGGTCATGTGTGGTTGTTCCGGTTTATCTGTCCACTGAGCATGAGTGTACCCTGCCTATGACCCTTTACTCTATCTATTATTCACCACCATATTGAGGGTCTATCCAGGGATATCATAGGGTCAGCCACAGCTGAGTGGGGGAGCCATTTTCGCAGATATCAGGGTGCCGACCCCCGCGGTAGGTAGTGGACAGGAGGGAGGGTTATTGGACAGGGTGAGTATCTTACCTTCCTCCCTTTATTTTCCCTTCTTTATATTTGCACAAGGGTTGTGGATTTTAATAAGTAACAATAAAATTGAATTTTAAAGGGTTATATAATTTGTTAAGGCTTTTAAGTTTGACTGATGTTACCTAACTGGGAGAGGGGTGTGGTGTTGTGTGTGACTACCTGGGACGACCTGACTAGTCCAGGGCGTCATATGTGCATAAGACTTAAGGCCCCGTTACACACAACGACGGATCTAACGATATATCGCCGGGGTCACTGATTCCGTGACGCACATCCGGTGTCGTTAGCGACGTCGTTGCGTGTGATAGCAAGGAACGACCGTTAACGATGGAAAATACTCACCTTATCGTCCATCGTTGACATGCCGTTCCTTTTTAAAAAATCGTTGATTGTTGAGGTCGCAGGTTGTTTGTCGTTCCCGAGGCAGCACACATCGCTACGTGGGACACCTTGGGAACGACAGCCACCGGCAATGAGGAAGGAAGGAGGTGGACGAGATGTTACGGCCGCTCATCTCCACCCCTCCGCTTCTATTGGGCGGCCGCTTAGTGACGCCGCTGTGACGCCGCACGAACCGCCCCCTTAGAAAGGAGGTTGTTTGCCGGCCACAGTGACGTCGCTAGGCAGGTAAGTATGTGTGACGGCTCCTAACGATTTTGTGCGCCACGGGCAGCGATTTGCCCGTGACGCACAAACGACGGGGGCGGGTGCTTTCACCAGCGATATCGCTGCGTGTAACACCCCCTTTAGGCTTCAGGGTTCTCATTCACTTTGCCAACATCAGGAAACACTTCAATTTTTGTGACAAATGTGCATTAAAATAAAATGCAACGTGTGCACACAGCCTTATGGTTTTGGCAAAGTTTAGCCATAGGGATCAATTAAAAAGCCTTTTCTTTGGCCTGGCCTCCCCAAACCGGTACCAATACGGACAGTGTGACCCACGGACCCGCTTTGCAAAGGGGGTAAAAATAGGATAAGAGAGGAGCATCCATCGGCGACATTCCTGTTGTGTCTCAAAAATGGAAAAGTACCAAAAAACGTAAACAGCCCCATAGACTATGATGGGTACAGATTCTATTTGGGAAAAATGGGCATCTGAATAAGGCCGAATGCGGGTGAACGGTCATTGTGACCCACAAGGTACCACAAGTCGGAACCAGTTGACCTTTTTTTGTGACTTGGTACCTTGTAGGTAGCAATGTGGCCACATGACCTGCATTTTGTGATGTAGCAGCAGTATGCCGCCATCTTTGGCTGCATGACCTGCTGTGGTAACAGTTGCTGTGTGGCAACAGTCGACATGCAGCAACAGTCGCCATGTGCAACCGTTGGATTCTGGTAACAGTCGCCGTGTGGCAACAGTCGCCGTGTGAAACCATTGCCGTGTGCCAACAGTCGTCATGTCACCTGTGGTGTTATAAGTCGCCGTGTGCCAACAGTCGCTGTGTGCAACGATCACTGTGTGGTAACAGTCACCGTGTAGCAACCATAGCTGTGTGGTAACAGTCACCGTGTAGCAACCATAGCTGTGTGGTAACAGTCGCCGTGTAGCAACCATAGCTGTGTGGTAACAGTCGCCGTATAGCAACCATCGTTGTGTGGTAACAGTCGCCGTGTAGCAACCATCATTGTGTGGTAACAGTCACTGTGTAGCAACCGTCGCCGTGTGGTAACAATCGCCGTGTAGCAAGCGTCGCTGTGTTGCAACAGTCGTCATGTAGATTTGGCCTAAATGTAGTAAATAACTAAAAATATAAGTACAGTTATATAAACATTTGAGCGCATGTAAATATCTACACACTTCTGTATGCTGTATTTTATAGTTATATTTTTCCAGTTCTTAGGATTCTTTTTATTTTCTCCTCACATCTGCACGTGTGGAATCTGCCGCATGATGTTACAATGCTGCATTTACTCAACCTGAGAGGGGGCGGCGCTTCGAGTAGAGAGGCGGGAAATCGGCGGAGAAATCAAATCCCGGAGTCACCGGGAAATATCAGAACTGGCGCAGTCTCGGCAGGAGTCCACCGGGAAACCGGAGAGCCGCCCGGGTGTGGGGCAGAGCGGGCGACTGGTGAGTGCGGAGGAGCGGGAGCCCTTGAGGGGCCGGATATGGGGTAATGGCTGCGGGAGGGGGGGGTCGTTTTTAAAGGGGCCACTCACTCCTATAAGTTTCTGCTGGGAGTTGTAGTTGTGCCGCAGCCGCTGCACACCTCGTAGTTTCTGTTCTGCAGCTGCTTGCTGTCAGTGAATGGAAACCTGTTCTGTGTATGGAGGGTGTGAGCACCTGCAAAATAAAATGTATATAAAAAATGCAATGGCTGCACCAAATGTTCTCTAGCCACATATATAAATAAATATATAATTTTATTTATTTATTTTTATCTTCTCTTTTTTTAATGTATTAACTTTTTGGTACAAAAGTGGAGCAAAAACGTGTTATTTTGCGCTAAAGTGTTTCTGTAGCGTCTCTTCCCTCTGGGGTGAGAACCATTACCGTGCTGCATCGAGCGCCAATACCTCGGACCTGAGGGGCTTTGGAGAAAACCTCCTTACTTGGCCCCCATAAGGCTAAGTTCACACTTTCATTGTTTTGCATCAGTCACAATCCATTGCCTTGAGGAATTACGGTATCCTGCTAAATATTTTGCAGGAATCCGTTTTTTTTCCCCATAGGCTTCTATTAGGCTAGTTTCACACTTGGGTTGGACGGCTTCCGTAGCATTGCGTTGTGTGACGGATGCGTTGCATATAGTGGCACAACGTAATGCTACGGATCGTACAAAACAACGGAAAGCGTTATTTTTTTTTTTTCTTCTTCTTTACAGTTTACCGGCAGCCGACTATTGTGCGCGATCAGCCGATCGCACTCAATAGCCGGCGGCTGGGCGCCCTCACATGCCGGTTGCTCAGCTACGCGCTGTCACTTGCCGGCGGCCGAGCATGCCGGCGGCCGGTCGCTCAGCTGCGCGCTGTCACTTGCCGGCGCCCTCACATGCCGGCGGCCAGGCGATCAGCTGAGCGCCCTGACATGCCGGCAGCCGAGCATGCCGGCGGGCGAGCGCTGTCACTTGCCGGCGGCCGGGCATGCTGGCGGGCGGGCGCTCAGCTTCAGCCACCGAGAGACAACAAAAATAAAGTTTGTGATTTTTAAAAAAAAAAAAGCATGCGCAGTGAAATCCTACGGATTGCGCTGCTCAAAAAAACGTTACATGCTGCGTTCCTTCCGCCCGACGCAGCGTCAAAATAACGACGCTGCGTCGTCCAGCGGTTGCATCGCAGACACTTGCGTTACAGTCGTCATCCATACAAGTCTATGGAGAATAGCGCAGTGCGTTAACGGACTGCGCTATTCTCCATAGTGATGGAATGCGCTGAACGAAAGTGTGAAAGTAGCCTTAGCGACTGATTGTGACTGATTGCCCTACGTTGCATCCGCCGCGTGACGGATCAGTCGTTTACTGACTGACCATCAGGCGGGAGCAACGCTGCATGTAACGTTTTTTGTGTGCGGCGGATCGGTTTTTTACTGTGAGCATGCGCACAGTAAAAAAAAAACAATGATCACCTGTAAATTCAGTTCCAGTTCCAGCGGCCGGGCGATCAGCTGATCGTTCACAAAATCTGGCCTCCAGTAAAACAAACAACGGATCGTTTTTGTTTTTTTGCAGCATCAGTCACCTCAGTTGTGCCACTAACTGCAACGCATCACTCAACTGATTCTGACTGATGCAAAACAACGCACGTGTGAAAGTAGCCTAAGGGACCTTGAACACACGGAAAACAAAATTGCAGATGAGACCCCCGATGTTGCCCTTGAGGAAAACTGAATCCAAAATATGGAACTTTTAGATTTCTTCGCCTCTTTATTTCAGCTCCGCAATATTTCACATTTTGCCTCATTGGAGTCAGCGGCGCAATTTAACCATTTTTATATTTCCCAGTTTGGTCAATCTGGCACAATGATGAATGCGAAACAAAGAGTTGTTTGTCTTTTTTTACAATATATTTTTGTTAATTTTTGGGCACAGATTATTAGTGTCAGAATTGTACTTCATTATGGCATATAGTGACTTTCTGACTCCACCATTTCTGTTCTTCAGCTGCCATCGCCTGCAATTCCCAAAGCCAGTGCCGTGACCCTGGGATCCACGATGCAGAGAAGCAGTGAGTATATGTGCGGCCGCTCCAGCCCGTCCACTCCCTCCTTGCGGCAGGCGATATTCTGTGTGATCCTGACTGTATTGGGCCACGTTCCCACCATGAATTTTTTTTTTTTATGCTTCGCATTTTCGCACCTTCAAAAACACAGCGTCTTTCGGATACAGCAATTTGGATGAGTATTACAGAAATCTACTGCACTTCTCTTACTCAATTCAAATGAACCTTTGCTGTGTTTCAAATCTGCCACATGCTGATTTTTCTTGGGGGTACGCTGAGTTTTCTGTGCAGATTATCTGCATAGAATTGCATGAGACACTGAACATAAAAAATTAAAAATGCACGTGCGTTTCCACAGCGGAAACTCATCAAAAACTCATAATCCGCACCTAAACTTAGCAATTAAATGTAGTCAAAGCCAGATACCAGGAAGAATCAAAACAAAGCAGCTTTATTTAAAATGTGAAATACCATAGACAAAAACACAAATAAAAACGCATTAAATTTTTTTATTTTTTAGAGCACTAACATATTCCGCAGCGCTTTACTTATATCAGCAACTTAGTCCCCATTGGGTCTCATAATATAACTTCCCTATCAGTATGTCTTTGGAGTGTGGGAGGAAACTAGAGAACCTGGAGGAAACCCATGCAAACACGGGGAGAACATACAAACTCCTTGCAGATGGTGTCCTTAGTGGGATTTTAACCCAGGACCCCAGCGCTGCAAGACTGAAGTGCTAGCGGCTGAGCCCCCCCCCCCCGACAGTGCTAGCGGTTAACCCCCCCCCCCCGACAGTGCTAGCATCCTGAGCCCCCCCCCTCCCCCCCCCCCCGACAGTGCTAGCGGCTGAGCCCCCTCCCCCCCCCGACAGTGCTAGCGGCTGAGCCCCCCCCCCCCTCCCCCCCGACAGTGCTAGCGGCTGAGCCCCCTCCCCCCCGACAGTGCTAGCGGCTGAGCCACCTACCCCCTCCCCCCCGACAGTGCTAGCGGCTGAGCCACCTACCCCCCCCCCCCAGACAGTGCTAGCGGCTGAGCCACCTCCCCCCCCCCCCCCCCCAGACAGTGCTAGCGGCTGAGCCAGCTCCCCCCCCAGACAGTGCTAGCAGCTGAGCCCCCATGCCACTCATAATAATAAAAATATTATTTAATTTATTAAAAATAATAAAAAAAAGCGCAAGTGACCCGATTTTAAATAGGTGCAGACGTTCTGCAACATCAAAAATTTGCTGTGGGAATGTTTGGTTTATTGAAAGAAAAAAATAAATCCCTGCCACAATGGTTTTATATTCAGTACTAGCATGGAGCCTATGACTTCACCATAGGCTTCATTTAGAAAATATTTCCTAGCTATATAGGAGTTAATAAAAAGCTTCTCAGGAACCTGGTCCAGCTGCCATGTTGGCAGTCGAAGGCCGCTGTACCAGAGCTTTGTGAACTTACCAGCCAACAGCCTTGGCGCCTTTTCTGATGTGATGCCTGCATGACATGGCGGCAGCTTCCTAATCAAGAGGAGTCGGGGAGGTTACTTGGTAGTAGGAGGTTGGCAGCGCTCTGGCCATGTACTAGCCACATGGCTGCTGTCCAGGGTCCTGCAAATGTTATTTCCCAATTCTTTTTGGAAGGACTGTGAGAATGACATTTACCTGTAAGGTAGTAGAAGGCAGAGGATAAGAGTGCTGCAGCTATATAGTATACTGTATGAGATAGCGGCGCTTTCAAGGGATATTCTGGGATTTGTAAACATTTATGCATGAAGTGGAAATGGAATGAATAAACCCCTCGATGACTTAAGATGTGCCATGCACATCACAAGACGTCTCCCTGCATTTGATACCGGCTTGCACTCCAAGCTCGCATTTTCCCTCCAGATAAAGGTGTTCATAGGAGATTGTTGTTTGTTTTTGTTTTTTTTTGTTTGTTTTTTTTTGTATATACAGCAATGCTGAGACAGTGCTGTATATAGAATAAGTACCGTATTTTTCGGACTATAAGACGCACCGGACCATAAGACGCACCCTGGTTTTAGAGAAGGAAAATTAAAATTTTAAGCAAAAAATGTGGTCATGACCCACTGTTATGGGGCGAGGATCTGCTGCTGACACTGTTATGGTGGTAATGTCCCCAAATGCTCTACTAAGGTACCCCATCCTGGTAATGATCCTCCTGCCTTGTAATATGTCCCTCATCCTGGTATAGCCCCATCTTGCTATATACTGCCATCCTGCTATATACCCCATCCTGCTATATACCCCATCCTGCTATATACCCCATCCTGGCATATAGCCGCATCCTGCTATATACCCCATCCTGGTATGTGCTCCCATTTTGCTCATATACCCCCCATCATCCTGCTCATATACCCCCCCATCATCCTGCTCATATACCCCCCCATCATCCTGCTCATATACCCCCCCATCATCCTGCTCATATACCCCCCCATCATCCTGCTCATATACCCCCCCCATCATCCTGCTCATATACCCCCCCATCATCCTGCTCATATACCCCCCCATCATCCTGCTCATATACCCCCCCATCATCCTGCTCATATACCCCCCCATCATCCTGCTCATATACCCCCCCATCATCCTGCTCATATACCCCCCCATCATCCTGCTCATATACCCCCCCATCATCCTGCTCATATACCCCCCCATCATCCTGCTCATATACCCCCCCATCATCCTGCTCATATACCCCCCCATCATCCTGCTCATATACCCCCCCATCATCCTGCTCATATACCCCCCCATCATCCTGCTCATATACCCCCCCATCATCCTGCTCATATACCCCCCCATCATCCTGCTCATATACCCCCCCATCATCCTGCTCATATACCCCCCCATCATCCTGCTCATATACCCCCCCATCATCCTGCTCATATACCCCCCCCATCATCCTGCTCATATACCCCCCCATCATCCTGCTCATATACCCCCCCCCCCATCATCCTCATATACCCCCCCATCATCCTGCTCATATACCCCCCCCCCCATCATCCTGCTCATATACCCCCCCATCATCCTGCTCATATACCCCCCCCCCATCATCCTGCTCATATACCCCCCCCCCCATCATCCTGCTCATATACCCCCCCCCCATCATCCTGCTCATATACCCCCCCCCCATCATCCTGCTCATATACCCCCCCCCCATCATCCTGCTCATATACCCCCCCCCCCCCATCATCCTGCTCATATACCCCCCCCCCCCATCATCCTGCTCATATACCCCCCCCCCCCATCATCCTGCTCATATACCCCCCCCCCATCATCCTGCTCATATACCCCCCCCATCATCCTGCTCATATACCCCCCCCCATCATCCTGCTCATATACCCCCATCCTGCTATATGTCCTGCATCCTGTGGCAGACACAAAAAAATAAATAAACATTTATATTCACCTTTCCTCGCTCCATGCAGCGTGGCTCCTCCTCCTGTCTGCCGGCAGCGCTGTGTGGAGCCAGCCACGATCCCTGCAGCATCGCGATGTCCTCCTGACTGTGGCGGCGCGGCTGTGTGGACACGTGCGCACAGCGATGACGGCACCGCTGTGAGCACCGCTAGTCTCCACACAGCCGGCACAGACAGGAGGACATTGCGATGCTGCAGAGGAACGGTGAGTACACTGATTCACTGCACCCCACGCTGATGAGGATGCGCGGGGAGCAGTGAATACAGCCGCACATGATCACTCCAGGCTGTAGTTGCCGGGGGTGATCACGGCCGGCTGTTTAGTTTGCATGCACCCCCCCGCCCATCATCCCGCCCACCTGTCAGCGCCGGCTTCAGCGCTGAGAGATGGGCGGGAGGATGGGCGTGCATATGTAATGAGCGGGCCCACGTGGTCACGGCAGGCGCTGCTGCAGCCTGCTCGTGCCCCCGATGACCCGCTCCACTGCAGCACCCCCATTCCCCGCAGCCATGCCCTACATTCAGACCATTAGATGCACCCCCCACTTTCCCCCAACATTTGGGGGGTAAAAAGTGCGTCTTATGGTCCGAAAAATACGGTAATCAGACAATTGCAGGTTCAAATTCACTAACTGGACTATTAAATGCGTTCGTAAATGTCTGATCCATCAAAATATAAAATAAATTAATCCAATAGTTTAAACAGTGCGACGAGTAAAAAAAAACAAAACCCCAGAATTGCAGGGGTTATTTTTGGCCGCCGCAACAATAGGAAACAATGTAATAACAGGCAATCAAAACATCTTATAGACCCCCATGTAAAAACAGCTCAGACCTCAAACAGTAAGCCCCATATCCCAAAAATATTAAGCATTACGGCTTTCGGAATGAGGCCTTAAGGTTTTCTGATTCTCTTACTTTTACTGTGTTGCACAGAGGGAGGAACACAAGGGAGAGGCGTGAAGATGAAACCCGGCCAGCCAACAGCAAAAAAGCTTCCAAACAAAGGCCCGAAACAGAAGCCTTTTACTGGTAAAGTGTTTTACCTCGACATCACCTCAAGAGTGGTAGCCGAAAAACTGGAAAAAGACATTAAGGAACTCGGAGGGGTGAGTATGATCTCCGTAATGATCTGTTCAGTATCCTCATCTAAAGGTATGTCCCTTGGGCAAGGTAAACAGAGGGATAGCTAATGTGTTGAGAACAACTTGGCTCAACACTGTCAGTGGACAGTACGAAAATACTTATAATGACAGTAGTCCCTGTGACGACATGGACTCTCATGGGTTAAAGTTTCTTAACATTCAGCCAGACAGGATGATAGTTTGTTTATAGATGGGGGATAAGTCCCTCATTGTTTTTACAAGACTCTTGTTGACTCATGTAATTGTGTTGGCCACTGAAAGCCAGAAGGTATTGTTTCTCCAGACTTTTCCAGTAATCATTGTATTGTAGTTGTGTATTGCTAATGTGATTACCTTAGTAGCCATTGTCTAGTCGGTGACTCCCAGACTACATGTATACCCTCAGTCTTTCTGTAGACATCATTTGGATGAACATTGTCCATGCAGCTTGAGATTCATCCAATGGGAGAGGTGCTCTTGTCCAACCAATCGATGAGGACGCAGTGTATCTAAGTGGAAGGCTGTGGCTATAAAAGGGACTTCTTTAAGCCACCAGGTTGTTGATGGATGCTGATGGATCCAGTCTAAGCTCTTCGGAGCTGACGAGAGGATCAGGATATCTTATGGCTTCAATCTAGGGACTCCGGTTCCGGTTGGAGACCATATCCACAGCCTAGGGATTTCGACTCCGGCTGCCAGGATTGTAACATCATACCAGGACTACCTAAGGAGGACACTCAGGTTGGGACAGTTCAGTCACCTGGTACAGACTTTGCAGACCTCAGCCAGCTTCCTAAATCTGGCATTATTCCTTTCTCGGTGGGTGCCCGCCAAAAGCGGGGTGCTGCTGGATTGGAGTAAATAGCCCTGGAACTTCTGAGGCACGGACATTCTAATCCCTGGTGAGCCAGCGGAAGGGTGAGACTATGTTGCCTGTTACATTTGTGTGTTTTGCTGGTTATGTGTTATGTGCCGTTAATTGTTTGGGGATCCAATAAAGTCTAATTATTGTGGTTCGCTCACCCTGTGTTGTCTGAGTAGTGTTACGCCCATGGTTAAGGAGGCCGGCGTTCAGTTGGGATGAGCCCTGTTCCACGCTGTCTTTCTAAAGGCGGCGGGTTTTAGTGGACGAGAGCACCCACTGAGCCCCGTGTCTCCACAGTCCCATTACAAAAAAGACCAAGGTCATCGGAAGAATATAGCTCCGCATATGACACCACAGACAAAAGGATACCGCTTCATTAAAGGTATCACGATTATAAAGACACCTTATTACCTTTTGGCTGAAATCAACACATAAATTAAGCAAAAGAGGAAAGATCTCACCCAATAGATGGTGTTCTACTGCTTAATACAGCATCTCTTGTTGACAGGGCCAAGGTAGGGCTTGGATTACAGATAGATGTAACTCACCCTAAACCCCCTTGACTCCCGTCCTTACAAGGACTGTCCACAACTGAACCTACTGATGTCCTTGTACAAGAAAGCCCTGCATGCCTCCCGACGCGTTTCGTCACAAATAGTGACTCCTCAGGGGACCAAGCATGGGTAAAGAATCACAGGGCCTGCAAGGTCCACACACCAAATGCTGCAAACAATTTGGGTGAGATCTTTCCTCTTTTGCTTAATTTATGTGTTGATTTCAGCCACAAAGTAATAAGGTGTCTTTATAATCGTGATACCTTAAATGAAGCAGTATCCTTTTGTCTGTGGTGTCATATTCGGAGCTACATTCTTCCGATGACCTTTGGTCTTTTTTTGTAATGGGACTACTGTCCTTATTATAAGTATTTTCGTACTGTCCACTAACAGTGTTGACCTAAGTTGTTCTCAACACATTAGCTGTCCCTCTGTTTACCTTGCCCAAGGGACATACCTTTTTAGCCCTTTTTTGAGCTTCACACATAGCTCTGGGTGATGTGTGTTTTGTTACCTGTAGGGTCAAACCTCCTGGTATTTCAATATTGCTTAGTATTTTAATGAATAGAATAAAGGTTATATTTTCTCACTGGTGCTATCTGCTCCTCTATTGGCTAGAGCAAAAAGCGACTCTCCCACATTGTGCACGTGATATATATATTCGGCTATGTTATTTTTTCCCAGTCGTCACTGAAGCTAAATGTGCACTTTTTTTTTTCTTTTCTTTTCTTTTTCTCCAACTGGTTTAGACTGTCGAAGGATTTCTTAGTAAAGAAATAAGTTGTCTCATCACCAGTAAAAAAGAAGCAAAGTGTGCGAAGTCGCTGAAATATCAGTGTTCAATGCCAAGTCCTGAACCGGCCTCAGGAAGCAGCTCCGCTAGACCCAGCGGCCATCGAGGAGACTGCCGGGATGGAGGCAAGAAGCCAGAAAAGGTATGCTCTGGTGTTTGTGCCACATGTTGAAACCGTTTGGCACAACTTGCAGTCCCTAGTGGGAGCCAGTCAGCTTGTTTTTCTTATGGATTTGTAGCCTGTCAGATCCTCTTTCAGCAGTGGATAAGGGTGGGGGGAGATTCCATGCTTGCCATTTGGGTGTGGAGGGAGATTGGCCTTCCTTGAGGAGAGCTCGGTGCCAAGCCCTCTGGGGGTCTGGAGATCAATTCAAGACAACTTGGGCACTTTCTTAGATCCCTTCCTGACTGTGCTCAACTTGCCGGCCGCCCTACTATGTTTGAAAACCTTTGCTTTGGAGAAGGGGTGTTGCGGCATTCCCTTTCTCTAGTATATGGGATGCTGGCCAATCCAGCGGGTGCCCCCCCCCCTCCAGGATATCTCTTGCAGTGGGAACGCGATCTGGGGCTCTCCCTGTCGGATGCGCAGAAGAGAGACTGTGAGGGTAGCCTGGGCTATAGGTTGTTTGTTCAAATGTAATAAGATTATCTGTGTATGTAAATAATCAAAATATAGATGTCCCTGCATAAATATCTGTGTGTCTATATAACAATCACACAGACGCCATAATATGATTCTAAGTTGTATGTTCAAGAGGTGGTTAACCAAAGATAATGAAGCCAGAATGAACAGTGAAGGCTTTCATAATAATACGTAAAGGTTTTATCAGTAGTTTCACACAAAGGAGGAATGTGGTGTTATCTGTGAGATTAAATGTGTGTTCCTGTTTCTATGCTTCTCCTCAACCTCCCCAAAACCTCCCTATACGGCTTCGATGTATGAGAAAAGATAGATTTTGATACTTGGTACATGTCTGAAGGCTGAAATGTTGTACTAATATCTGATCTATTCATTACACGGGTCAGTCGCCTATACTGGCTCAGAGTGAACATAGTTTCTGTGATCATTGCTTCTGAGTTATTTATTATATCTGCGCAGATAGCTAATTTGGCCCGTACCTCTGGATTTGCCCTGAACAAAGACTCTATTAGCGGTCTTACCTAAATTTCTCCCTTGACAAGTCAACCTGATGCTGACGCATAAAACCTCGATAAGTTCCAGACTACAGGAGTCTAACTTTTAAACTTTTGTCGAGGTGGTGTAGGGTCCCTTCCGGTCTGCACAGGATGGTTCTCAGAGTCAACCGCAACTGTTGGAGATGCGGGGGACTTTGTACACGTTTTCTGGGCATGTCTGGCTTTGAGATGGTTCTGGGATGGAATGGGTGAGGTGATTAGAAATGTGACTGGGACTACCCAGGTCCTGGGCCCGGAGCTGTTCTTGTTTCACATGTCGGAAATCCCGGTATCTTTATACAAGAAATCGTTGTTGCGTTTCCTGGTGATGGTGGCTAGTTCGTGCATCCCCTTGAAATGGAAGTCTGACGCCCCCTCCCCCTCACTCTGTCCCTTTTGGGCTTCAAGGGTTAATGACCTCTTACTTATGGAGGATTTGACCTCCTCACACTACGACAGGCATGAGCTCTTCTACAGGACCTGGTTGTCTTGGCTGGATTTTAAGTTCTCCAGCGACTACACCCGGTTGCTGGCTGATTCGTTCTGATCCTATGGGGTGGGACTGGTGTTCCTTGGAGGCGCTGGCCTTACCTCCCTGTACTCTCTGGCAACCCCTACCCCCCCCCCCCCCCCCCCTTTTTTTTTTTTTTTTTTTTTTTTTCTTCCCCCTCCTTCTCCTTTTTCCTTCTTTCCCTTTTTCACATTCACCTTCCAAATTTTCCCCAGGGTCAGTCAGGATAGCGGTCAGAAATGGTTGCTTATTTGTGGGTTCATTTGCCTTCTCACTTTGATTCCCTTCTTAATTTCCCAAAATGCTCAGACCTATACCTTGGGGCGGAAAGGGGGGGGGTGTTTATTTGGATTTGTAACTGTTCATGGAGTCTGTGCACCCCCACAGCCATGTATATAGGGGACATGTATCACTTATTGTTCTATCTGGGTCTGTTCATCAATAAAGAATTTTAAAAAAATAAAATAAAAAATGTATTCGTAATAAGGCACTTTAGGGAGACTAGTGATGGTGACAGGATGGGGGGGTCTAGGGTGCATAAATCTATACTTCTCGGGCGTCTATAACCCACAAACTGTTGGGTGTGGATTTCATTGTCCTGCAGACTTTTCCCATCATTGTAGTGCTTCGTTCTCAGCCCACTTACTGTTTTGCTCTCCATCTGCATTACTAGAATCAGACATTTAGTCGGGTCGCTGCCTGCAGTATTTGTTGCGGTGCCCAGCTTCCCGCCCTGATGTGTGATCCTACTGGTGAGGCGGAGAGCGAAAGAAAAGCTGCTACTAATGCAGGCTACCAGACAAGTCTGTGTGCACATATATACACTTAACACAACCGAGACCAAAACAACACACTGTCTGCTTTATTCGGGTGAAGCAATTCCTATGGCTATGTTAATTTATGCACTGGGAGCTTTGATGGTGCATAATCCAATCAGATCTTACAGTCCAATGGCTCATTCAGACAATCCTAGTGTCACTCGTAATTGGGTTCACACTTTGATCCAAGTTCCAGCATATATTTTATTTTTTTTCATTTCTTTCACTTCATTTGGGTACACAGGTAACCACAGGTGTTTGCGGTTGTCTCCTGGAGGCTGACAACAGGCACAAAAGTTAGCACCTCACAGGGTACACCCACAACTGACACAGAGCCAACTAGTTTAAGCTCATTGTCAGTAAGAGGCAGACATGCCAGTCCCCTTTCTACATTTTGTTGTTTTCTGTTTTTTTTTTTTCAGATTCACTTACTTCAGGGCAACAGGGTGTAATTGCTCATCTTGTCTTCCCACCTAAATGACCAAGAGAACAGTGGTTTGATCCACGTCGCACCCTCCGGTTTGCAAGGCAGGACCCTACCCAACCGAAAACATCAAGAGTGTCTCAGGGTGGCCATGACAGACGGTACTTGACGCATACACACCCTCTTCTTCCGAAGATGTTGCAAGGAGGAAGATGGCTGTGTTTTTGTTTTTTTTTGGGTTTTTTTGTTTTGTTTGTTTTTTTTCCTATGACCCATTCTTTCCCCACCCTCGTTTGGGGAGTTTGAGCGGGCATACTCCAGTTCTTTCTGTGGATCACCCTTGTTTTGCACATCTTCCAGGTTGGCCTCAGGATCCTGTTCCTCTTCTCCTGACTCTCTGGTTGCCCCAAGATCTGACCAAGTTCTGAGTCAGGAAGTGCCTGGATATGTTATTTCCTTTTAGACCTGATATGCTTAACAAATGGGTTACTATCTTGGTCGTGAATCCCACCCATCTCCTGACTGTCTGTCAATGCCGGCCTCTACCAGACTGAGCCTCCCTCTAGGATTCTACTAATGGGTGCATCAAAGCCATCTCCAACTCTGCATTTGAGGCTGCAGGTGCCTGCCTTTTGGCCCGCCTACTCTTCCACATGAGTAGCTAAAAGTCTATGTCCACCTGGGCAAAACTTCTTTAGGACCTCCTGTCTGGAGCCCTGCCCAACGGGCTGGATCTAGTGGATCAAATTGCTCTCGCCGGGAACTATTTACTTGAGGGCTCCTTACTCCAGATGTTCTGCTCTTGCAACATTGTAGCCAATCGCAGGATTCTCTGGCTGAAATTTTGGAACGCAGATATAGCTTCTAAGAAATCTCACCGGCCTTCCTTTCCAGGGGTCTCGTCTCTTTGGTACTAACCCAAACCAACTCCTCTCTTAAGCCACCAGCAGTAAGAGTAGTTCTCTTCCCCAGCCCAAACCCAAGCATCTTCCTCTCCCCCAAAGGAGACTCCCTCTCAGATGTAGCTCCTTTTGGAAATTTTCGTCCCATGGGATCCCCTCCTAACAAGACCGGTCCCCAGTTCATCAGGAAAGAAAAATGCCTTCCTTCCTCCCTCCTGGTGTCCATGGAGCCGTCAAGATGAGTTGTCCAGGTCTAACAGATTCTCTTCCGCATGATGGCTCGCCCCCACCTGGGAATCCTCTTGAGTGGGTGGCTGCCTTATTTTTCCAGGAGGTGTGGCTTTCTGTAGTAAACCTCTGGGTCAGGAAGAACATAACCACCAAATACAAAATAGAATTTTCTTCTGTTCCCTGTCAGCACTTCTTTGAATCCCGTCTCCCAAAGGTTCCGTCCCCCAAAGGTTCCGTTTCTGGATTTTATCAGGCCATCTATTCCTTCCAGCAGGTGTTGTCGTACCAGTCAATTCTCAAGAACGCTTCTCATTTTCAACCTTTTCATTGCCCCAAAGAAGGACTGCTCTCAAGCCCCTAAACGGGAAAGTTCATCTTCATCTCCATCTCTTCAGAATGGAGTCCCTCCGATTGCCTTTATGGATCCAGAAGAATTACTCTGCTTGGTGCACATTCAAGATGCCTACCTTCACATTCCAAGTTGTGCCGCTTACCAGAGGTTATTCTGCTTCGCAGTTCAGGGTTCCCACTACCAGTTCAGTCCTTTCTTTCGCTCTTGCCTCAATGGCCCAGTATGTTCACGAAGGTCATGGCGGCCGTGATGAGTCTTCTTCCCAAAGAGATAGGAAATGATTACTATCTTGACAACCTGATAATAGCTCTGTCCTACTTGGATACTTGCGAAAGCCTACAGATCATGCCCATGTGACTTGGTTGGCTTATTAACACAGCAAATTTGTTTCTGGTCCCGATCGAGCGCCTAGTCTTCCTACTAATGTTAATCGACACCACCAGGGTTTACTTTCCAAACCAATAGATTTCAGGTCTCCTTGGGATTTCTCACTCGGGTATCCTTTGTTTTGCTCCCCTTGGCTCTGCATGATTGTGCTAGGCAAGATGGAGGCTGTTCCCTTTATTCAGTTCCGTACGCTGGCCCTCCTATCAGCTTCAGACAAGAGACTTTCCTCCCGGGACCATCCCATTGTTCTATTTATCTTTTTTCGAGTGAGACAGTCTCTGCCCTGGTAGAGTCTGCCTTCTTTCATTTGACGCAGGACCTCATTTCTCCCTATTCACTGGCAGATTGTCACAACGGATGTCGGCCTCCTCGATTTGGGGAGTGGTTTCCTGTCTCCCACAGTTCAAGGCCGCTGGGACTCTTGGGAGACCTCTCCCTCTATCAACATCCTGGAATTCAGAGTCATCAACCTCACTCTTCTCCACTGGCAGAACCTGCTAACAGGCCACCCAGTGCGTATTCAGTCTGACAGTGCCATTTCTCGGGAGAATGGTCTCTTAACACGTTCGTGTTTAACCAAATCGACCTGATAGCGGCCGTCACGAAGAACAAAGTTCCTCAATTCCTGTCCAGATCTTGCGACCCTCTGGCAGTCGGATGAGATGCCCTGTTCCATCTCCTGTACCTATTTTCTCCACTCCCTCTGATTTCCAGACTCATCAAGAAGATGAAAGTGGAGGGGGTACCAGTCATCTTTGTAGCTCCAGGCTCAGATGAGCTTGGTACGTTGAGCTAGTCAACTTGTTCTCAAATGTCCACTGGAAACTTTCGGATTGCCCAGACCTACTCTCGCAAGGTCCCCCTCTTCCACCAGAATTCTCACTCTCAATTTAACGGCATGACTGTGGAAGTTGCAGTCTTAGGCCAGAATCGCACTTGCTAGTGCCTTGCGTGTAATTCGCGCGAGTCTCTCATAGTAGAACCCGGCTTGGCCGCACACTCCCCTGACAGGAGCGGGTCGGTTGCATGTATCTCTATGCAGCTCAGACGCTCCTGTATGCATAGTGTGCGGCCAAGCCGGGTTCTACTATGAGAGACTCGCGCGAGTTACACGCGATGCACTAGCAAGTGTGATTCTGGCCTTAGGCTGTGGCCACACGAGCGTATGAAATCCGATGCAAGTGCATCGGATGCGACCCTCTGTTCCCGCTATGCTGCAAGTGTAAGCCGAGTGTCATGCCACTGTGATCTGATCCTGCAATCAGATCACAGCTGCGGAGGACCAGGAGGAATTAATCTTCCTATCTCCTCCATTGCCAGCTGATACGATTATCGCACTGCACTTCAGTATCATCTGAGTGCAGTGCGATGTTTCACTCGCACCCATAGATTTGTATGGATGCGAGTGAAATTAGATCGCATTCCACCTGCAGCATGCTGTGACTGTTTTCTCACTCCGATTTAGGGCTGAGAAAATAATCACAAATTGAAACGACCCCATAGAGTAACATGGACCTGAGTGGAATGTGATGATTTTTGTGTTGTTGTGTGTTGTTTTTGTTTTTATTTATTTAATTTGCTAGTGTGAGGACAGTCCCCATAATATTTATTTATTTTTATATTCCCTCACCCCCCACCCTTTTTCCCTTCTCTCTTGGCCTTTCTACAGTCTGGCCTAGAGCCTGGGTTGTCTCTCAGTATTCTCAGAGTTAAGTTTCCACATTTTGATTACTGTTCCAACAGAGCTTGGCCTCTCATCCTCGGGTCAAGACCTTTCTACAGTGAGTGGCTCGCTTGATTCCATCATATTGTCACTCTGTGGGACCTTAACCTAGACCTGAGTGTTCTTCAGGGCTCTCCCTTCGAACCTATTCGTGACTTGTTTCTTTCCTGATTGCAGTCACCTCTGGCAGGTCTCAGAATTAGCATCCTTTTCGTACCGCTCCCCCTTTTTTTTTTTTTTTTTTTTTTTTCTTTTTATACGCCACCAGGATAAGGTGGTCTTATGACTAGTCCCACAGCCTCTCCTTTCTATCTCAATGAGGACATCGCCCTTCCATTTTTTTGTCACTTTCCTTTACATCACCTGGAACAGTTCCTACACAAGCCAGATCTTCAAGGTCTTGTCTATACCCCTCTCAAACAGTTTTTTCTTCGTTCTGATTTCTTTATGATTCCCGAGGGTCGTAACAAGGGACTTCCTGCTTCCAGGTTCACCATTGCTCACTAGATCCGCTTTGCCATTCTGGTGGCATAGCCAGTCATGAATAGACCACCCCCACCAGGAGTGAAGGCTCCCTTCACTCATGCGGTGGAAGCTTCCTGGGCCATTCACCACCAGGCTTCTGCAAGGCTGCTACCTAGTCTTCCCTTCATAACTTTTCTAAATTCTACAAGGTGCATACCTACATTTCGGCTGATGCCTAGGCAGGAAGGTTCCACAAGTGGCGGTTATCAGTGACTTAACCTGATCTGGCCACGTTTTTCTGTTCAATCCATAGGGACTGCTTTTGCATGGCCTATGGTTATCTGTGTGCTCCAATGAGGCAATAGAAAAAAGAGGATTTTGGGTACTCACCGTAAAATCCGTTTCTCTGAGCCTTCATTGGGAGACTCAGCACCCGCCCTTGTTTGTGCCAGCTTAATGTTTTGTTATTGTGCTTCTCATACTGCTTTTATCAATAACTGGCTTTGTGCCAGCTGGTTAGTATACAAAGCTGCGGAGAAACCAACTTCTTCTTTTCTTTTTTTTTTTTTTTTTTTTTTTTTATGCCTCGTGTCTAGAGATGAGCGAATCTTTGGAAGTTCAGTTCAGAGGGTACTGTTGAACTTTATTTACAAACACCAGATCACAATACTAATACGTTGCGGGGGTGTGACAGCACCCCTGCCTTTTATCATGGGGGGTCTTAAGGGCGCTTTATGCCAGCGTCACACAGGGTGATATGTCGGCGGGGTCACGTCGTAAGTGACGCACATCCGGAATCGTTTGACATATTGTAGCGTGTGACAGCTACGAGCGACAGTGAACGAGCAAAAATACTCACCTTATCGTTGCTTGTTGACACGTCGCTCATTTTCAAAAAGTCGTTTCTTCTTCTGTGCTCCGTTTGTTCATCGTTCCCGGGGCAGCACACATCGCTCCGTGTGACACCCCGGGAACGATGAACACAGCTTACCTGCGTCCCGCTCATCTCCGCCCCTCCGCTTCTATTGGGCGGCTGCTGTGTGACGCCGAATGTCCCTCTCCCTTCAGGAAGAGTATGTTCGCCGCCCACAGCGAGGTCGTCTGGGAGGTAAGTGTGTGGACTGGGGTTAACGACTTTGTGCGCCACGGGCAACTAATTGCCCGTGACGCACAAACGACGGGGGCGGGTGCGATCGCACGATAAATCATCCCGTGTGATGCCGGCATCACACGCTGCGATATCGTAACGATATATCGTCGGGGTCACGTCGGTAGTGACGCACATCCGGCACCGTTGCCGACATCGCAGCGTGTAACACAAATGAGCAATGATCAACGAGCACAAAAACATGAAAAATCGTTGCTCGTTGACACGTCGCTCATTTCTTTTATATCGCTGCAGCGACAGGTACGATGTTGTCGTTCCTGCGGCAGCACACATCGCTATGTGTGACACCACAGCAGCGACGAACATCTCTTTACCTGCCACCACCGGCAATGTGGAAGTAAAGAGGTGGACGGGATGTTTACGTCCCCTCATCTCCGCCCCTCCCCCTTCTATTGAACGGCTGCCGTGTGACGTCGCTGTGATGCCGCACGACCCGCCCCCTTAGGAAGGAGGCGGATCGCCAGCCAGAGCGACGTCGCAGGGCAGGTAAGTCCGCGTGACGGGTTAGCGATGTTACGCGCCACGGGCAGCAATTTGCCCGTGTTGCGCAACCGACGGGGGTGGGTACGCTCACTAGCTATATCTGTACAGATATCGCAGCGTGTAAAGTACCCTTAGGGGTACTTTGCACGTTGCGACATCGCTACTGCAATATCGTCAGGGTCAAATCGAAAGTGACGCACATCCGGCGCTGGTAACGACGTCGCAACATGTAAAGCCTAGAAGCGCCGATAAACGATCGCAAAAGCGTTGAAAATCGGTGATCTGTGTAGTGTCGGACATTTTCATAATGTCGCACCAATAGGAGATACGATGTTGTTCCTCGTTCCTGCAGCAGCACACATCGCTGTATATGACACCGCAGGAACATCTACCTCCTTCACCGCCAATGCGGAAGGAAGGAGGTGGGCGGGATGTTACGTCCCGCTCATCTCAGCCCCTCCGCTTCTATTGTCCGCCTGCCCTGTGACGTCGCTGTGACGCCGCACGACCCGCCCCCTTAGGAAGGAGGCGGTTCGCTGGCCAGAGCGACGTCACAGGGCAGGTAAGTGCGTGTGAAGCTGCCGTAGCGATAATGTTTGCTACGGCAGCTATCACAAGATATTGCATGTGCGACGGGGGCGGGGACTATCGCGCTCGGCATTGCTAGCATCGGCTAGCGATGTCGCAGCGTGCAAAGTACCCCTTAAGTGTTGATGAAACAAACCATGCACGTTGACCATTCATGTGGGGAAGGGGGTTGCATTTAGATTAGAAATATACAAAGATAAGCCTTGTATCGGGCACCTGTCACACAGGCATGTGTAGTCCACCACGCCAGCTTACAGCCTATTGGTCACACCAAGGGGGGCTGCCCAGAACAGGGTACACCCCACTTCCTTATATTAAAACGCAGAAAGACTTAGTAGATATTTTGTCCAAAATACAAAAATTTGCAACCCCATCACATATCCTCATTTTCTAGTAAGGATATAGCAGTAAAAGGATATAAAGAAATAGATCTTGGGACAAAACCAGCCATATGTACCTATACCTGGTCACATTACTAATGCAGTGCAGGATGCTGGAGACCCCACGATAAAGGCGAAGGCAGCACAGGTACCAAACACTGATGAACATCCATTCATTCATGAGGGGAAGGGTGGTGGTTGATTGGTATTATAAATGCACATGGCTGTCTTGCTATGCATTAATAATGTGACCAGGTAATGGTATTATGACTGTTGTTGTGCTTTGATGTTATTTTGTGTTTATGTCCTTTTTACTGTGACTTTTAATTGTAATGCAAGGACTCACAAGACACGGAGGACCATTGCCGCAGATTGAGCTTGCATATTTTGAACAAAATATCAGCTAAGAGCTCATGCATAATTTTCATCTTTGTAGGATGCAGTGAGACCTTGTACTATTGGTGCGGGATATTGGAGCATATGACCTTGTGGGGTGCTGGGCCGCCGTCTGTGGCAATAGTATGGGTGTAACCGACAGGTTGTAAGCTAGCACTATGCACCACATGTATGTGTGACCTGTGTGCATTTATAATATTAAGCAACCGCCCACTCCATGAATGTTAGGCATGTAAATGATTGATTCACCAGTATTTCTTTGTCGCTCCTAATTGGGAGACCCAGACAATTGGGTGTATAGCTATGCCTCCGGAGGCCACACAAAGTATTACACTAAAAGTGTAAAGCCCCTCCCCTTCAGCCTATACACCCCCCGTACTGCTACGGGCTCATCAGTTTTTATGCTTTGTGCGAAGGAGGTCAGACATCCACGCATAGCTCCACAGCTTAGTCAGCAGCAGCTGCTGACTATGTCGGATGGAAGAAAAGAGGGCCCATAACAGGGCCCCCAGCATGCTCCCTTCTCACCCCACTTTTGTCGGCGGTGTTGTTAAGGTTGAGGTATCCATTGCGGGTACGGAGGCTGGAGCCCACATGCTGCTTTCCTTCCCCATCCCTCAATTAGGGCTCTGGGTGAAGTGGGATCCCATCGGTCTCCAGGCACAGGAGACCGTGCTCCATCCACAGCTCCTGAGGACCCTGCTGGATAGGAGCCGAGTATCGTTCAGGGACATGGCCCTGCTACTTGGAGGTACTCTGTGTCCCCGTGGGGACTGCGCACAGCAACACTCCAGCATTGCTGGGTGTGCTAGTGCACCGGGGACAGCAGCGCTGGCTGCATGTGTGCCACTATACACTCAGCGTCGCTGAGTGTATTTGTGTAGGGGGACTGCCGCGCTGACCGCCGCTGCCATGGTTATGCCTGCGGCGCGGCTGGGACTGTTAGTGCGCCGGGGACTTCCGCGCCGACCGCGCTTATACGGCGGCCGCGCTTATAACTATAGTCCCCGGCTTCTGCGGCCTAGTCTCATTCTTTTCCCGCCCCCAGCCCTGCCAGTCAGGGGAAGGGCGGGACGCTGTACAGGTCGGCAGCACTGAGGGCTGGAGCATGCTTTGCATACTCCACCCCCCTCACTCTGCACAGTGGGGCACCAGTTCCCGCACTTTTCGGGGTCACGCCCACGGCTCCCTCCTCTCCCCAGGACGCTGGCAGCCATTCCTCTCAGCTCTGCTAACGCTGGAGAGGAGAGACAAGCTCAAAGAGACCCAGGCAGGAATTCTGGTGCCCACACAAACGCTTTGCGCAGGCGGTAAGCAGCACCTGTGGTGCTGGCCCCACTAGTGCAGAAGTGTATTTATAGTTTATATGATTATAGTCTATACTTTACACTGTATGGTGCACTGTTGATTTGTGGCTATTTACCCTCCTGTATTGCTCAGAGGAGACAACAGCATGTCGTCCACAAATAGCAAGGGTGCCATGGCACAGACTTACTATGCTGCCTGTGCAGCATGTACGGCTATACTGCCGGCAGGTTCCACTGACCCTCATTGTGTGCAATGCTCGGCCCCTGTGGCACTTTCTCAGCCGGAGCCTCTGCTAGGGGTGGCCCAGGGAGAACCACCTGTTAACACTGTCCAGGTGACAGGGACGGAGTTTGCAGTTTTTACTGAAAGACTTTCTGAGACTATGGCTAAGATATTAGAAGCCTTGCAGTCCAGGCCGGCATCTCAAGCCAGGGGCACTGTGGAATCATTGTCCCCTGGTTCCCCTCAGTTGGAACAGCAATGTCTTCCCGGGGTGTCTCATGGATCCCAGGGTGAGGTCTCTGACACGGACCGCAGCCCCAGACCGACTAAGCGAGCTCGCTATGAAATTCCCTCGACATCATCACAATGTTCAGGGTCTCAGCGAGAGGACTCTCTGTATGATGAAGCGGAGGTAGCTGATCAGGATTCTGATCCTGAAGCCGCTCTCAACCTTGATACTCCTGATGGGGACGCCATAGTGAATGATCTTATTGCGTCCATCAATGAAATGTTGAATATTTCTCCCTCAGCTCCTCCAGTGGAGGAGTCAGCTTCTCAGCAGGAGAAATTCCGTTTCAGGTTTCCCAAGCGTACAAAGAGTATGTTTCTGGACCACTCTGACTTCAGAGAGGCAGTCCAGAAACACCGAGCTTATCCAGATAAGCGTTTTTCCAAGCACCTTAAGGATACACGTTACCCTTTTCCCCCTGACGTGGTCAAGGGCTGGACTCAGTGTCCCAAGGTGGATCCTCCAATCTCCAGACTGGCGGCTAGATCCATAGTTGCAGTGGAAGATGGAGCTTCACTCAAGGATGCCACTGACAGACAGATGGAGCTCTGGTTGAAATCCATCTATGAAGCTATCGGCGCGTCTTTTGCTCCAGCATTCGCAGCCGTATGGGCACTCCAAGCTATCTCAGCTGGTCAGGCGCAAATTGACGCACGCACGTACGTCTGCGCCGCAGGTGGCGTCCATAACCTCTCAAACGTCGGCATTTGCGTCCTACGCTATTAATGCTGTCCTGGAATCTGCGACCCGTACGGCGGTTGCAGCCGCCAATTCGGTGGTAATACGCAGGGCCTTGTGGCTGCGGGAATGGAAGGCAGATTCGGCTTCCACAAAGTGCTTAACTGGATTGCCATTTTCTGGCGACCGTTTGTTTGGTGAGAGATTGGATGAAATCATCAAACAATCCAAGGGAAAGGAAACATCCTTACCCCAAGCCAAACCAAAAACACCCCAACAGAGGAGGGGACAGTCGAGGTTTCGGTCCTTTCGGGGTGCGGGCAGGTCACAATTCTCCTCGTCCAAAAGGCCTCAGAAGGATCAGAGGAACGCCGACGCATGGCGGTCTAAATCACGCCCTAAAAAGACCGCCGGAGGTGCCGCTACCAAGGCGGCTTCCTCATGACTTACGGCCTCCTCACACCGCATCCTCGGTTGGTGGCAGGCTCTCCCGCTTTTGCGACACCTGGCTGCCACAAGTAAAAGACCGTTGGGTGAGAGACATTTTGTCTCACGGTTACAGGATAGAGTTCAGCTCTCGTCCTCCGACTCGATTCTTCAGAACATCTCCGCCTCCCGAGCGAGCCGAGGCTCTTCTGCAGGCGGTGGGCATTCTGAAGGCAGAAGGAGTGGTGGTCCCGGTTCCTCTTCAGCAACAGGGTCACGGTTTCTACTCCAACCTGTTTGTGGTTCCAAAGAAGGACGGGTCCTTCCGTCCTGTTTTGGACCTAAAACTGCTCAACAAACACGTAAGGACCAGGCGGTTCCGGATGGAATCCCTCCGCTCCGTCATCGCCTCAATGTCCCAAGGAGATTTCCTAGCATCGATCGATATCAAGGATGCTTATCTCCACGTACCAATTGCTCCAGAGCATCAGCGCTTCTTGCGCTTCGCCATAGGAGACGAACACCTTCAGTTCGCGGCACTGCCGTTCGGCCTGGCGACAGCCCCAAGGGTTGTCACCAAGGTCATGGCTACAGTAGTTGCGGTCCTCCACTCTCAGGGTCACTCAGTGATACCTTACTTAGACGATCTGCTGGTCAAGGCACCCTCTCAAGAGGCATGCCAACACAGCCTCAACGTTACTCTGGAGATTCTCCAGAGTTTCGGGTGGATCATCAATTTTCCAAAGTCAAATCTGACACCGGTCCAATCACTGACATATCTTGGCATGGAGTTTCATACTCTTCCAGCGATAGTGAAGCTTCCGCTGGACAAACAGCGTTCACTACACACAGGGGTACAATCTCTCCTTCAAGGTCGGTCACACCCCTTGACGCACCTCATGCACTTCCTGGGGAAGATGGTGGCAGCAATGGAAGCAGTCCCTTTCGCGCAGTTTCACCTGCGTCCTCTTCAATGGGACATCCTACGCAAGTGGGACAGGAGGCCGACGTCCCTAGACCGGAACGTCTCCCTCTCTCAAGCAACCAAAGCTTCCCTTCGGTGGTGGCTTCTTCCCACCTCATTATCGAAAGGGAAATCCTTCCTACCCCCATCCTGGGCGGTGGTCACGACGGACGCGAGTCTGTCAGGGTGGGGAGCAGTCTTCCTCCACCACAGGGCTCAGGGTACGTGGACTCAGCAAGAGTCCTCACTTCAGATCAATGTTCTGGAGATCAGGGCAGTGTATCTTGCCCTAAAAGCGTTCCAGCAGTGGCTGGAAGGCAAGCAGATCCGAATTCAGTCGGACAACTCCACAGCGGTGGCTTACATCAACCACCAAGGTGGGACACACAGTCGGCAAGCCTTCCAGGAAGTCCGGAGGATTCTGCTGTGGGTGGAAGCCACAGCATCCACCATATCCGCAGTTCACATCCCGGGCGTAGAAAACTGGGAAGCAGACTTTCTCAGTCGCCAGGGCATGGACGCAGGGGAATCGTCCCTTCACCCGGACGTGTTTCAGGAGATCTGTTGCCGCTGGGGGATGCCGGACGTCGACCTAATGGCGTCACTGCACAACAACAAGGTCCCAACATTCATGGCTCGATCTCAAGATCACAGAGCTCTGGCGGCAGACGCCTTAGTTCAGGATTGGTCGCAGTTTCAGCTTCCTTATGTGTTTCTTCCTCTGGCTCTGTTGCCCAGAGTGTTACGCAAGATAAGGGCCGACTGCCGCCGCGCCATCCTCGTCGCTCCAGACTGGCCGAGGAGGTCGTGGTACCCGGATCTGTGGCATCTCACGGTCGGCCAACCGTGGGCACTGCCAGACCGACCAGATTTGCTGTCTCAAGGGCCGTTTTTCCATCTGAATTCTGCGGCCCTCAACCTGACTGTGTGGCCATTGAGTCCTGGATCCTAGCGTCTTCAGGATTATCTCAAGAGGTCATTGCCACTATGAGACAGGCTAGGAAACCAACGTCCGCCAAGATCTACCACAGGACGTGGAAAATATTCCTGTCGTGGTGCTCTGCTCAGGCGTTTTCTCCCTGGCCATTTGCCTTGCCCACTTTTCATCTCAATCAGGACATCTCCTTACCCTCGTTTTGTCCTCATCCAGTTCACCAATGTGAAAAGGATTTGCACTTGTTAGATCTGGTGAGAGCACTCAGACTCTACATTTCTCGTACGGCGCCCCTGCGCCGCTCCGATGCTCTCTTTGTCCTTGTCGCTGGCCAGCGTAAAGGGACACAAGCTTCCAAATCAACCCTGGCTCGGTGGATCAAGGAACCAATTCTCGAAGCTTACCGTTCCTCGGGGCTTCCGGTTCCCTCAGGACTGAAGGCCCATTCTACCAGGGCCGTGGGAGCGTCCTGGGCCTTGCGACACCAGGCTACGGCTCAGCAGATGTGTCAGGCAACTACCTGGTCGAGCCTGCACACTTTCACGAAACACTATCAGATGCATACCTATGCTTCGGCAGATGCCAGCCTACGTAGGCGAGTCCTTCAGGCGGCAGTTGCCCACCTGTAGGACGGAGCCGTTACGGCTCTATTATGAGGTATTATTTACCCACCCAGGGACTGCTTTTGGACGTCCCAATTGTCTGGGTCTCCCAATTAGGAGCGACAAAGAAGGGAATTTTGTTTACTTACCGTAAATTCCTTTTCTTCTAGCTCCAATTGGGAGACCCAGCACCCGCCCCTGTTTTTGTATACACATGTTGTTCATGTTAAATGGTTTCAGTTCTCCGATATTCCTTCGGATTGAATTTACTTTAAACCAGTTTATAATTTTTTCCTCCTTCTGGCTTTTGCACCAAAACTGATGAGCCCGTAGCAGTACGGGGGGTGTATAGGCTGAAGGGGAGGGGCTTTACACTTTTAATGTAATACTTTGTGTGGCCTCCGGAGGCATAGCTATACACCCAATTGTCTGGGTCTCCCAATTGGAGCTAGAAGAAAAGGAATTTACGGTAAGTAAACAAAATTTCCTATATATATATATATATATATATATATATATATATATATATATATATATATATATATATATATATATATATATATATATATATATATATATATATATATATATATATATATAATATATATATATATAATAATTTATTTTTCACTATTTTCATTGCTTTAAAGGGAACCTGTCAGCAGAAATTTCGCCGAAAACCTAAAAGATTCCACCTCTGCAGCTCCTGGGTTGCATTCTAGAAAGGTCCCTGTTATTATTGTGCCCAATGTGAGACCAAAATAAAGACTTTATAAAGTGGTACCTTTTTGTATTCAGATACTGTAAATGTGACACGGGGGCGGGCTCTCTGGCGTCCGTTATTCTGCCCCCTGGTCCTGTATGCCGCCCCCCCATCGCTCCTTTCCATAGCTGATGCACCGCCCACTGCTCCAGCCATCCCCGCGCATGCCCAGTGCCAGTCTCACGGGACTGAGCAGTGTGACCGCTGGTGACGTGTGCGCAGGCAAGTGATTATGGGCGGGGCTGTGATTATCAGCAAGTACCCGCCCATAATCTCGTGAGCGCGCAAACCTCACCAGCGGTCACACTGCGCTCAGGGTAGTGCTAGACTGTATGGGCTGCTTCCAGGGATGACGTCCCTTGTGTCACGTGATAGGGGCGTGTTCAAAATACTATCACGTGACAAAAGGGACGTCATCCCTGGAAGCAGCCCATACAGTCTAGCACTACCCTGAGCACAGTGTGACCGCTGGTGAGGTTTATAAGTCTTTATTTTCGTCTCACATGGGGCACAATAATAACAGGGACCTTTCTAGAATGCAGGCCAGGAGCTGCAGAGGGGGAATCTTTTAGGTTTTGGGTGAAATTTCTGCTGACAGGTTCCCTTTAATCATCCTGACCTGTATATATATATATATATATATATATATATATATATATATATATATATATATATATATATATATATATATATATATATATATATATATATATATATATATATATATATATATATATATATATATATATATATATATATATATATATATATATATATATATATATATATATATATATATATATATATATATATATATATATATATATATATATATATTATGGGTGGGATGTTTCATTAATAATAATATTATTTATTATTATTATAATAATCTTTTTTTTTTTTCTTCTTCTTCTAATACCGTTTCACACATCCGGCATTTTTCCGCTTCCGGCACGCTCCAGTACAGTGTAATACATTACAATGGCATCACGGCAACTTCCGATCACATGCTGTCATATGACCGGAGCTTGCCGTGTTGCCATTGTACAGTATTATTTATTTATTTTTATTTTTTTTTTTTAAATCGGGTTCATTTTTATTTAACAGCAAAATTATACAACACATAAAATACATTCCCCCAGAAAAATATCACAGAAAGGGGAAAAAGCTTTAGTCAGAAAAACTACACAAATTACATAATAAACAATGCACCCGTAGTCCACGTCTCCTTTCAATATGGGTCACAAAGTGCATATTATTTCCCAATATATTCTCCATAGTGTAGATTACCCAGCATCTTTATGACATTATATAATATATTCTATATTCCAGCAATACGCATATCACCCTATTTGAGTAAGTAAATTTGTTAGCCCATTGTACAGTATTAACACTGTACTGGAGTGTGCCGAATCCAGCAAAATGCCGGATGTGTGAAACTGCCCTTAGTTTTTTTTGTTTTTTTTTTTTATTTCTGGCACTTTTATATGATAGTGTCATTAAAAAAACACTCAATCCGTTAAAAATCAAGCCTTCATATAAAAATATAGACTTGCTCCGCCTAGCCTCAAACCCACACACACCCACGTTGCCCATTCAGGAAGGGGTTAATGTTCTGATATCACGTATTCCAGTCAATTATTAGTTTTCATCAATTATAGTTTTTGTTTTGTTTCATGATATTTGGCAATGTACAGCTGTGCCGATTATACCTGTATCTCCAGGAGGTGATACATTTGCTCATTATGTGTTGGTATTTTGTTTGCAGAAAGATGTGAGCAGAGGAAAGTCATTACTTAAAAAGGTGATAAATGAGCAGGTGAGTCAGTAACTATATATAATTTATTTATTTATTTTTTTAAGTCAATGACTGAAGTTTTTATTTTCAACAATTACCAGTATTCTAATAGTGTTTCTTATTAACAGGAAATAATTTCCAAAAACAGCATTTTGGCCAGCGCATTAAACTGGGGAGTCCGTATATTACACTTGGACGGTAAGAAACCTGCGTTCCTGGATGATTTACATTCAAAATATAAGATCTCTTATCTCCCTCTGATGTCATCTGTGGGGTGAGAGTAGGACACGTTCATAGAAATTGTTTGGTCAGTAGCCACCCAAATTGATTGGATTGAACCCCAACTTTTATGAGTGCTTTTTAGTAAAAAAATGGGTTTCTTTAGGGCGGCACGGTGGCTCAGTGGTTAGCACTGCAGCCTTGCAGCACTGGGGTTCTGGGTTCTAGTCCCACTAAGGACAACATCTGCAAGGATGTTCTCCCCGTGCTTGCGTGGGTTTCCTCCGGGTACTCCGGTTTCCTCCCACACTCCAAAGACATACAGACAGGGACTCTAGATTGTGAGCCCCAATGGGGACAGTGCAGTCAATGTATGTAAAGCACTATGGAATTAATAGCGCTATATAAATGAATAAAATTATTATTTATTATTATTTATATGTCCTATGCCCTGGGACTCTACTTCTGGTTTTGCTCAAAAACCAAAGTGCAAACTTACAAGACCCTCTCCAAATAAATATATAATTATTGGGGAGGGGGGAGGAAGAGGGGTTGTAACTTTGTCCTGCGGTTTTTACTTCTGAGTGTGGCTAAAGATAAAAAAATAACCACTAAATTATCATGTTGTGTCTTCAGAAAAACATATTGCAATAAAAAAAAAAATACAATAATAAAAAACAAAAATATCAAACTTCTCAGACTTAATGGGAGTACTCCACTGAGGAGAGCAAAGTCAACTTTCAAATTCATATAAAATAAACTGCTTTTATTTGGTATATATAATGGTGCCTCCAGTGTAGAGGGACATGCAGTAAGGGCACACTGCAACACAACAAATAATAGTAGAAAAGTAAATAACAAATATATTGTACTTAGAACCTACTGAATGTTTGTTTTTGTATTTCAGTTGTAAGGTTGTAGAAGAACATATAAGCAATTTCATTTGTATTCTTATCATAGTACATTTTCTTCATTCATTTTGCTGGTCTACGAGAAATCCCAAACTGCTGTGCGCACGTTGCATTTTTTTTTTTTTTCTTTTTCCTTACAGGTTTGCTGCAGAATTTCGGCAGCAAAACGAATTATCGTGTTACTTCTTTCTTCATCGTTCCTTATGAGAGACCCAGACCATGGGTGTATAGCTTCTGCCTCCGGAGGACACACAAAGTACTACACTAAAAAGTGTAGCTCCTCCCTCCGAGCATATACACCCCCTGGATGACCAAATCTAGCCAGTTCAATGCTTTGTGTTCAGGAGGTCACACACACATGCATTCTCATCTGATTTTTGATTTCAAAGAGTTGGAAGAAAAGCGGGTCCAAGCTGGACTCCCGGCATGTCCCTTCTCACCCCACTGTGTCGGCGGTGCTGTTAAGGTTGATTTTACAAGGCTGGAGCCTTACATGCCGCGCTCCTTCACCATCCCTCGGGCTCTGGCTTGAAGTGGGAGCCATCACGGTTCTCTCTGCCTTGCAGGAGACCGGTCGCCATCCGCGGCAGGACCCTGCCGGACGGAGCGCTCACCCCTCAGGGACCTGGCCCTGCGTCTCATAAGCTAAGTATTGAGACGTTATTGAAGGGTCCCTTGTGCATTTATTGTGGGGAGAGTGTGTTATTTCACTGTGCTGTGATTTCCGGCCGGTTCTCTGGTTTTCTCCTGAGAACCGCGCCGAGGGTGCCTGCTCGTCGGCCGCATGAGAAAATCTAGGCCCCGACTTTGGCTGCGGCCTAGTTTCGTTTTCACTGCCCCTGCATGTCAGTCATGCAGGGGGACAGTGCGGCGCCGCCCACCGGCCGTTCAGCTCAGGGGAGGACACTCCTCTCTGAGGAGATGTTTCCCTCCCCTGTATTTCTCCTTGGCCCTCCGGTTCCCGCTCTTGGACTATTCCCCGCCCCCCCTCCTCACTCCGGCGCCATTTTATCAGCGTTCACACACTGATCGGCGCTGGCTGCTGCAGCTCTGCATCTGTCTGGGGGTCCAAGCTGTGGAATCCGGAGGGCACACAAAACGGTCTGGTAAGCCACAACCTCTGGTTGTGGACTTTATTATACACTCTCTGGGGGTCATTCTGAAGGAGTGTGTTCTTTACTGCAGAGCCTCCACCTCAGCAGCATGTCTCTCACTAGGAGCAAGGCTGCAAGGCTTTACTCTATATGCACTGCATGTAAGCTCATACTGCCTGAACCGAGCACATATCCACATTGTGATGCCTGCTCTAACATGGTGGTGCCTCAGCCTGGAGTCTCCCCAGGGGTCCCTCCGGCTGCTCCAGCCCCGGTGGCTGAACCCCCGGCTTGGGTAGCATCGTTTTCTAAAGCTATCTCCCAGTCCTTTGCCGACTCCATGGGACAGCTGTCCCGGACTCTGCTGACCATGCATCAGCCCCCTTCTCAGGGCGCCTCTGCTGCTCCGACTCGCTCTGCAGAGCTCACAGAGGATTTTTCATCTGTTCCCGGACCCCGTCCTCCTAAACGGAGACGCAGGGACTCTTCTCCTTCCTCGTCCCACGGCTCTGATTCACGAGCTGAATTGCAGGGCGAGGAGGATGCCTTTACTGTGGGCTCGGACGCTACCTCTATGTACCCCATTGATCTATCTGAAGGTGATGCGGATGTTAGTGACTTGATTGCGTCCATTAATTCCGTACTGGACCTCAATCCACCAGTGTCAGAGGAACAAGCCTCTCTGGTAGAAAAACACCAGTTTACCTCACCTAAGAGAGCAAGGAGTATGTTTTTTAACCACTCCAGTTTTCAGGCCACTGTGACCAAGCCCAGGGCCTGTCCTGACAAACGCTTCCCAAAGCGTAGTTCTGATGACCGTTTTCCCTTTCCACCTGAGGTGGTCAAGGAGTGGGCTCATTCACCAAAGGTAGATCCTCCGGTGTCTAGAATCTCAGCCCGGACAGTTGTATCTGTGGCCGATGGCACCTCACTTAAGGATCCCACTGACCGCCAGGTTGACCTTCTGGCCAAATCTGTATATGAGGCGGCAGGGGCCTCGTTCTCCCCGTCTTTTGCAGCAGTGTGGGCTCTTAAGGCCGTCTCTGCTTCTCTGGCGGAGATACATTCCCTCACCAGGGACTCTATGCCCGAAATGGTTGCCTTAACTTCCCAGGCTTCGGCTTTTTCATCCTATGCCATGTCTGCCATTCTGGAGGCTTCTCACCACACGGCCGTGGCTTCTGCTAATTCCCTCGCGATCCGCAGGATCTTGTGGCTTCGAGAGTGGAAAGCAGACGCTTCTTCCAAGAAGTACCTTGCTGGGCTCCCCTTTGCTGGGTCCCGGCTGTTCGGTGAACAACTCGATGAAATTATTAAGGAAGCTACTGGCGGGAAGAGTACTTCCTTGCCACAAACCAAAACCAGGAAACCTGTCCAGGGCAGGAACCAGTCGAGATTTCGTTCCTCTAACTGGTCATCCTCTAAGCCCTCAGCCTCGTCCACTAACTCAGCCAAGGATCGAAAACCCAGCTGGCGCACGAAGCCGCGTCCTCAGAAGAGCGGAGGAGCCGCTGCCACTAAGGCAGCCTCCTCTTGACTATCTGGCTGCGCCAGCAACGTCCTTGGTCGGTGGCAGGCTCTCCCACTTTGTCGACGTGTGGTTTCAACACGTCTCCGATCAGTGGGTGCGGGATATCATCTCCCACGGCTACAGGATAGAATTTTCTTCCAGCCCGCCAAACAGATTTTTTCTCTCAACTCCCCCCTGCTCCAAAGCCGCCGCCTTCTCTCAGGCCGTGGCATTCTTGCAGGCCAACGGAGTAATTGTACCGGTTCCCGCCCGGGAACGGTTCAGAGGTTTCTACTCAAACCTCTTCCTAGTCCCCAAGAAGGACGGTTCCTTCCGGCCCATCCTGGATCTCAAGCTTCTCAACAAGCATGTTCAGGTGCGGCACTTTCGCATGGAATCTCTGCGATAGGTCATTGCCTCAATGACCCAAGGAGATTTTCTAGCATCCATCGACATCAGAGATGCCTATCTGCATGTGCCAATTGCAGTTTCACACCAGCGTTGGCTACGTTTTGCAATCGGAGAGGAACATTTCCAATTCGTGGCTCTCCCCTTCGGGTTAGCCCCTCGTGTATTCACCAAGGTCATGGCAGCAGTGGTTGCGGTTCTGCACCTCCAGGGGTTGGCAGTGATTCCTTAACCTGGACGACCTTCTAGTCAAGGATTCATCCAGTGCAGACTGTCAGCGGAGTGTCTCGCTCACTCTCGCCACGCTTGTTCAATTCGGGTGGCTTGTCAATCTGCCCAAGTCCACTCTGACCCCGACCCAGAAACTTACGTACCTAGGGATGCAATTCGAGACTCTGCCGGCACTTGTGAAGCTGCCCTTAGTCAAACAGCAGTCCCTTCATCTGGCGGTGCGCTCTCTGTTGAAGCCCCGCCGTCATTCCATCAGGCACCTCATGCAGGTGCTGGGTCAGATGGTGGCGTCAATGGAAGCGGTTCCCTTTGCCCAGTTCCATCTGCGTCCTCTACAGCTGGACATTCTCCGCTGTTGGGACAAGCGGTCCTCTTCCTTGCACAGGCTAGTGGCTCTGTCGCCACAGACCAGGAGCTCTCTTCAGTGGTGGCTTCGGCCCCTCTCTCTGTCCCAGGGACGCTCCTTTCTGGCCCCGTCCTGGGTGATTCTCACCACGGATGCCAGTCTATCCGGCTGGGGAGCAGTGTTTCTCCACCACCGAGCACAGGGCACTTGGACTCCGTCCGAATCAGCCCTCTCGATCAATGTGCTGGAAATCAGAGCTGTGCTCCTAGCTCTCGTAGCCTTTCACCACCTGTTGGCGGGCAAGCACATTCGAGTCCAGTCAGACAACGCGACAGCAGTTGCCTACATCAATCACCAGGGCGGGACTCGCAGCCGCCTAGCAATGTTGGAGGTTCATCGTATCCTTCAGTGGACGGAGGACTCCAAGTCCACCATATCCGCAGTCCACATCCCAGGCGTAGAAAACTGGGAGGCAGATTATCTCAGCCGTCAAACCGTGGACAGCGGCGAGTGGGCCCTGCATCCGGCAGTGTTCCGGTCAATCTGCCGCAAGTGGGGCACTCCGGAAGTGGATCTAATGGCATCCCGGCACAACAACAAGGTCCCGGTTTACGTGGCTCGCTCCCACGATCCTCAGGCCTTGGCAGCGGACGCGCAGGTTCAGGATTGGTCCCAGTTCCGTCTGGCCTACGTGTTTCCCCCTCTAGCTCTCTTGCCCAGAGTCCTGCGCAAGATCAGAATGGAGGGCCGTCGGGTCATAATCATTGCTCCAGACTGGCCCAGGCGAGCTTGGTACCCAGACCTGCTCTGTCTGTCCGTAGAGGTGCCGTGGCATCTCCCGGACCGCCCAGACTTTCTCTCACAAGGTCCGTTTTTCCGCCAGAATTCTGCGGCTCTCAGATTGACGGCGTGGCTCTTGAGTCCTGGATCCTGACGGCTTCAGGCATTCCTTCCGAGGTCATCTCCACTATGACTCAGGCTCGGAAGTCTTCCTCGGCCAGGATTTACCGCAGGACTTGGAGAATTTTCCTGTCCTGGTGTCGCTCTTCCGGCCATGCTCCTTGGCCGTTTTCCTTGCCGACCATCCTGTCCTTTCTACAGTCCGGTCTGCAGCTAGGACTATCCCTCAATTCCCTCAAGGGACAGGTCTCGGCTCTGTCAGTGTTGTTCCAGCGGCGTATCGCCCGACTGGCCCAGGTGCGCACCTTCATGCAGGGCGCATCTCACATCATTCCGCCTTACCGGCGGCCTCTGGATCCCTGGGACCTTAATCTGGTCCTCACGGCCTTACAGAAACCCCCCTTTGAGCCTCTTAGGGAGGTTTCTTTGTTTCGACTTTCACAGAAAGTGGTCTTTCTGGTGGCCATAACTTCTCTCAGGAGAGTCTCTGATTTGGCTGCGCTTTCTTCGTGGTCACCCTTTTTGGTTTTTCACCAAGACAAGGTGGTTCTCCGTCCCACTCCGGACTTTCTCCCTAAGGTGGTGTCTCCTTTCCACCTTAACCAGGACATTTCATTGCCTTCCCTTTGTCCGGCCCCTGTGCATCGCTTTGAGAAAGCGTTGCATACTTTAGATTTGGTGCGGGCGCTCCAGATCTATGTGTCACGCACCGCTGCTCTTAGGCGGTGCACCTCTCTTTTTGTGCTGACCACAGGTCAGCGCAAGGGTCTCTCGGCTTCTAAACCGACCCTAGCTCGTTGGATTAGGTCGGCCATATCCGATGCCTACCAATGTTCTCAGGTGCCTCCCCCGCCGGGGATTAAGGCGCACTCGACCAGAGCTGTCGGTGCCTCTTGGGCTTTCAGGCACCAGGCTACGGCTCAGCAGGTCTGTCAGGCTGCCACTTGGTCTAGTCTGCACACCTTTTCGAAGCACTACCAAGTGCATGCTCATGCTTCGGCAGATGCGAGCTTGGGCAGACGCATCCTTCAGGCGGCTGTCGCCCATTTGTGAAGTTAGGTTTTGCCTACTTCTCAGTTTTCTGTTTATTTCCCACCCATGGACTGCTTTGAGACGTCCCATGGTCTGGGTCTCCCATAAGGAACGATGAAGAAAAAGAGAATTTTGTTTACTTACCGTAAATTCTTTTTCTTATAGTTCCGACATGGGAGACCCAGCACCCTCCCTGTTGCCTGTTGGCAGTTCTTGTTCCGTGTGTTTTCACCGGCTGTTGTTGTAGACAGAGGTTCCGGTTATTCCGGGTTTTACTCTATCTCTACTTATGGGTGGATGTCCTCCTTCAGCTTTTGCACTAAACTGGCTAGATGTGGTCATCCAGGGGGTGTATATGCTCGGAGGGAGGAGCTACACTTTGTGTGTCCTCCGGAGGCAGAAGCTATACACCCATGGTCTGGGTCTCCCATGTCGGAACTATAAGAAAAAGAATTTACGGTAAGTAAACAAAATTCTTTTTTGGTGTTTGTTTTTTTTTTCCCCCCAGAAGGTGATTTTCGCTGGAGAAACAAATCCGCAGTGTGCACACAGCCTAAAGAGTCCAGATAGAATCCACTTTTTGTGTTCAACATAACATAATATCTGTCGTTTTTATATTTTTTTGAAAATCAATAGTTTGTCATAAATATTATATAATATACTATACTGTTTTTATATACACAGTATAGTAATAATACAAGATGACACCAATAGTATAGATAAATACCTAATCAATGCTAATGCTCAAACATTATATGAAGTGCATGTTTGTGCCTTTTCACTTATAAAAACATAGCAGAGCATTGTGACAAGAGCATGCAGAAAAGTTCAACAGCGCAGTGACTGAATGTCAGAAATAAGAGGCCGAAGCTCAGAAAGTGCCGTGTGCATTGTAAATATATAAAGCTCAGTGTATGTATGTGTATGTATGTATGTATGTATGTATGTATGTATGTATGTATGTATGTGTATATATATTTATTTATTTTATTTTATTTTATTTTTTTCTCTATTTGTGTCATACTTTCATACTTTATGCCTGCTGCCTGTCCCTCTATCTACACTGGAGGCACCATTTAATCTGAGATTACATTACATGCATCTAATAAAAACTATTTCATTTTGCATTGATTTGAGTGTTTGTTCCCTTTTTTTTTATTTTTTTTTTTTTTTCAGCAGAGTATTCCCATTAAGTATGAGAAGTTTGTGCTCTTTATGTATTATAAAATTTTGATGGTGAGACTTTGGATATTAACTTTCAACCCCCCCCAAAAAAAAAAAAATACAAATCAAATATTTTGCTACTGTATTGGGGTTTTTTTTTTGTTTTTTGTGTTTTTGTTTTTTTTTTCTTTTCTTTTTTCTCCTCCAAACTTACCAAATGGCTCCAGGGATATGACTTGGTGCTAATTTTTGTTTTCTTTTGTCTTTTTTTTTTTTTTTTTTTTTACCAAGGGGGCAGGGCAGCCTAAAGCCATGCCCACTTTTGTGAAGATCATAATCAAATTTGTACCCAAAAAGCATTTAAGATCGATAAAGTAGTTTTATCACTAGATTTCTCCATACAAAACACCTACATTTTATTACATAGAATGGTTAGTCCTGATGGGGCTGGTATGCTTGCTTTGAAAAATCCATGACCTTATCAGCTGTATATTGGTTACTAAAATGAGCATTTTAATAAGAGCTAAAACGTTTTGAAAATACAGGTCAGAATAGCTGTATAATCCATTTTAAAGTAAGTACACCGGCCTCCTCAGTTGTAAGAAATTGTATTGTATTGTAAAATCTAGTGACCGCTCCACTAATGAACAAATCATTATGTTAATAGTTACACGGACCGAATATTCTGACAATAATGGTTGGGTTTATACTCTGAGTCTTACTATGTTGTGTTCCGTGCGTTGTTGGCACCAGAGGTTTTCTGACTTGCTGTGTAACATGTATGATTGATTCCTCCTCTGAAATGATCACATCAGACTTATAATTGGACTTTTGTACTATTTCTATGTGAATTTTTCAGAAGCCAAAACCTATATAGACCAAAAGAAGAGATTGTTGCTACCAGTGGAGAAAAAGGAAAAATCTGAGTTTCTCACGAAGTATCTAGTAAGTTCAGTTTCATTATTGTACTACGTTTTTACTCAAACTTATCATTAATATTACATGATAAAAGTGGGGATCATTTTACAGGAGCGCACCACTCTCCTGCCTTCATGGGGCATGGTGTTTTCCTGGAGAATGACAGCTGGGCTGAGTGTCCTGCCTGTGCCGCCGGCCCAAGCTATGCACCTTCTGAATCTGCAGACACAGGGCAGCTGTGGCCTTACAGCACTGGAAGAACACAGGGGGATTACCGGGAACCTGTTACTACTTTTTTGGCTATAAGCTGCGGCCACCACCACCGGGCTCTTATATACAGCATTCTAACATACTGTATATAAGAGCCCAGGCCGCTGTGAGAACATAAACACTTTATAATACTCGCCTAACGGTTGCGCGGTTGGCCATATGGGCTTGTCCGGTGCCGGCACCGCCTCTTTTGGCCATCTTTGTTCTTCTCTAACCACGGTGCATGATGCGCCTAATGTCATCCACACTTGCCGGCATTCAGGTCCTTAGCAGGCGCACTTTGATCTACCCTGAGCAAGTGTTTTTTATGTTCTACACAGCGGCCTGGGCTCTTATATACAGCATGTTAGAATGATGTATATAAGAGCCCGGTGGTGGTGGTGGTCGCAGCTTATAGGGCAAAAAAGTGGTGACAGGTTCCCTTTTAAAGCGTTTGAAATCTCTCTGGAAAGGAGCATGCAACTGTGGTGCTTCTGTCTAGAAGCTCGACCACCTTTTGATAGAGCAGCAGTGACTGGTATCCTAGGGAGGAGTACACTTTAAAATTAAAAATCCCTCTGAACGGAGAGGCTTTTTTGATAAGAGGTAAATTGCAAACTGGTCTGTGCAAATGCAATTTTACCTATTTTATGATTGAGATAACTCCTTTTAAATAAGAGCTAGTTTATTTGTTCTTCACGGTGCGTGGTTTCGATACTTGCAATTTCTTTATCGTTCCTTTGGGAGACCCAGACCTTGGGTGTTTAGCTTCTGCCTCCGGAGGACACACAAAGTACTACACCTAAAAGTGTAGCTCCTCCCTCTGAGCCTATACACCCCCTGGTGAGCCAGTCACAGCCAGTTTATCGCTTTGTGTTCAGGAGGCACACATCCACACATGCATTCTCATATGATTTTTTTCTTTTTTGGAAAGAGCTTGAAGAAGTGCGGGTCCACGTCTGGACCCCCGGCATGTCCCTTCTCACCTCTCTGTGTCGGCGGTGTTGTAAGGTTGATTTCCAAGGCTGGAGCCTTACATGCCGTGCTCCTTCACCATCCCTCCTGGGCTCTGGATTGAAGTGGGAGCCAGCGCGGCCTCCATGCCTGGCAGGAGACCGGTCTCCGTCCACAGCCCCTTAAGGATTCTGCTGGACCGGAGCACTCATCCCCAGGGACTTGGCCCTGCGTCTCAGCAGCTAAGTACCTGAGACGTTCATATGTTGGGGGTCTCTGTCCTTTATTGTATGGGGAGAGTGTGTTTGCTGTGTTTGTTTTGGCATTTCCGGCGGGTCCTCTGGCTTTCGCCCGAGAACCGCGCCGATGGTGCCTGCGCGTCGGCCTCGCTGCTCAAATTTAGGCCCCGGCTTCGCCGGAGGCCTAGTTTCTGTTACCTGCCCTCGCATGTCACTCATGCAGAGGGACAGGCACGGCTCCTCCCGGCGGCCGTCCTGCACAGGGGAGAGACACTCCCCACTGCTTGTGCGTGACTCCTCCCCTGCAGGTCTCTATGGCCCTCCAGTTCCCGCTTTCCTACAGGGACGTCCCCGTCCCGCCCCCTCTCTTCGCTCCGGCGGCCATTTTCTTGGAGGGTTCACTCTGCGCTGGGCCATCCTGCACTCTGCATCCGTGCTGAGGTGCTGTGCATTGGGGGTCTGGGCTTCGGGATCTGGAGGGCACACAACACCGCTTCCAGCGGTCTGGTAAGCCACAGCCGGTCTCTGGTTGTGGACCTCTGTATATACTCCCTGGGGTTCATTCTCTTGTAGAAGCTGTCCCCACTCCAGCAGCATGTCTCGCAGGAGGAGCAAGGCTCCAAAGTTTTATACTGCATGCGCTGCATGTAAGCTCCTGCTGCCTGAACAGAGCACCTATCCACATTGTGATGTCTGCTCTAACTTGGAGATGCCACAGCCTGGAACCTCACCCCCAGTGGTCTCTCAGGCTGCTTCTGCACCTGTGGCTGAACCCCCGGCCTGGGTAGAGTCCTTCTCCAGGTCTATCTCCCAGTCATTTGCTGAGTCCATGGGACTTCTGTCCAGGACTTTGATGAATATGCATCAGCCCCCTTCACAGGGTGCCTCTAATGCTCTTGCTAAGGGTCCTTTAGGATCCCTATCCTCTGACCTCCGTCCACTGGAGCTCACAGAGGATTCATCATCAGGGCACAGACCCCGTCCTCCTAAGAGGAGCCGCAGGGTTTCCTCTCCCTCCTCATCCCGCGGCTCTGATTCAAGAGCTGACTCGCAGGATGAGGAGGATGCCTTTACAGGGGGTTCGGAGGCTAACTCCATGTGCCCCATTGATCTTTCCGAGGGTGACTCAGAACTTAGTGACTTGATTGCTTCCATTAATTCTGTACTGGATCTTAATCCGCCAGTATCAGAAGAGCAACCCTCTCTGGCAGAAAAGCACCAGTTTACCTCGCCTAAGAGAGTAAAGAGTGTGTTCTTTAACCACTCCAGTTTTCAGACCGCTGTGACCAAACCTAGGGCCTGTCCTGACAAACGCTTCCCAAAGCGTGGTTCTGATGACCGTTTTCCCTTTCCACCTGAGGTGGTCAAGGAGTGGGCTCACTCCCCAAAGGTAGACCCTCCGGTGTCTAGGCTCTCAGCCCGGACCGTTGTGTCGGTGGCTGATGGCACTTCCCTTAGGGATGCCACTGACCGTCAGATTGACCTTCTGGCCAAATCCGTGTATGAAGCGGTGGGGGCCGCGTTTTCCCCAACTTTTGCAGCAGTGTGGGCCCTCAAAGCCATCTCTGCTTCTCTAGAGGAGATGCATTCCCTCACCAGGGAATCTATGCCCGAGATGGTTGACTTAACTTCTCAAGCTTCAGCTTTTTCTTCTTATGCCATGTCTGCCATGCTAGAGGCTTCTCACCGCACTGCGGTGGCTTCGGCTAATTCCCTCGTTATCCGCAGGATCTTGTGGCTTCGAGAGTGGAAGGCAGATGCTCCTTCAAAGAAGTACCTTGCTGGACTCCCTTTTGCTGGGTCCCGGCTATTCGGTGAACAGCTGGATGAAATTATTAAAGAAGCTACTGGCGGGAAGAGTACTTCCATGCCACAAACCAAAACCAGGAAACCTGCCCAGGGTAGGATTCAGTCGAGGTTTCGCTCCTTTCGTTCCTCCAACTGGTCGTCCTCTAAGCCCTCCGCCTCGTCCGCTAACTCAGCTAAGGACCAGAAATCCAACTGGCGCCCAAGAGCGCGTCCACAGAAGACCGCAGGAGGTCCTGCCACTAAGGCAGCCTCCTCGTGACTCTGCCCGCTCCGGCGACGTCCTTAGTCGGTGGCAGGCTCTCCCACTTTGGCGACACTTGGTTTCAACAAGTCTCCGATCAGTGGGTGAGAGATATCATCTCCCACGGCTACAGGATAGAATTCTCTTCCAGCCCGCCAAACAGATTTTTTTCTCTCAACTCCCCCCTGCTCCAAGGCCGCCGCCTTCTCACAGGCCGTGGCAGCCTTGCAGGCCAACGGAGTCATTGTACCAGTTCCCGCCTGGGAACGGTTCAGAGGTTTTTACTCAAACCTCTTCCTAGTTCCCAAAAAGGACGGTACCTTCCGGCCCATCCTGGATCTCAAGCTTCTCAACAAGCATGTTCGGGTGCGGCACTTTCGCATGGAGTCTCTGCGATCAGTCATTGCCTCAGTGACCCAAGGGGATTTCCTGGCGTCCATCGACATCAGAGATGCCTATCTACATGTGCCAATTGCAGTTTCACACCAGCGTTGGCTACGCTTTGCAATAGGAGAAGATCATTTCCAATTCGTGGCTCTTCCCTTCGGGTTAGCCACGGCCCCTCGGTTATTCACCAAGGTCATGGCGGCAGTGATTGCGGTCCTGCACCTCCAGGGGTTGGCAGTGCTCCCTTACCTGGACGACCTTCTAGTCAAGGCTTCATCCAGCGCAGACTATCAGCGGAGTGTCTCGCTCACTCTCGCCACTCTAGCCCAATTCGGGTGGCTTGTCAATCTTCCCAAATCCACTCTGACTCCGATCCAGAGTCTCACGTACCTAGGGATGCAGTTCGAGACTTTACCGGCACTTGTGAAGTTGCCCTTAAACAAACAGCTGTCTCTTCAGTTGGCGGTGCGCTCTCTCCTGAGGCCCCGCCGTTATACCCTCAGGCGTCTAATGCAGGTGCTGGGTCAAATGGTGGCATCCATGGAGGCTGTTCCCTTTGCCCAGTTCCATCTGCGCCCCCTGCAGCTGGACATTCTCCGCTGTTGGGACAAGCGGTCTTCCTCCTTACACAAGTTAGTGGCTCTGTCGCCACGGACCAAGAGCTCTCTTCAGTGGTGGCTTCGGCCCCTCTCCCTGTCCCAAGAGCGCTCCTTTCTGGCCCCGTCCTGGGTGATTCTCACCACGGATGCCACGGCTGGGGAGCGGTATGTCTCCAGCACAGGGCACTTGGACTCCGTCCGTGTCAGCCCTTTCATTCAATGTGCTGGAAACCAGAGCCGTGCTTCTAGCTCTCCTAGCATTTCACCACCTGCTGGCGGGCAGGCACATTCGAGTCCAGTCAGACAACGCGACAGCGGTTGCCTACATCAACCATCAATGCGGGACACGCAGCCGCCTGGCAATGATGGAGGTACAACGCATTCTTCAATGGGCGGAGGACTCCAGGTCCACCATATACGCAGTCCACATCCCAGGCGTGGACAACTGGGAGGCAGATTATCTCAGCCGTCAAAGCGTGGACGGTGGCGAGTGGTCCCTGCACCCGGCAGTATTTCAGTCGATCTGCCGCAAATGGGGCACTCTGGACGTGGACCTAATGGCATCCCGTCACAACAACCAGGTTCCTGTTTACGTGGCTCGCTACCATGATCCTCAGGCCTTCGCCGCGGACGCTCTGGTTCAGGACTGGTCCCAGTTTCGTCTGTCCTACGTGTTTCCCCCCTCTAGCTCTTTTGCCCAGAGTCCTGCGCAAGATCAGAATGGAGGGCCGTCGAGTCATCCTCATTGCACCGGACTGGCCCAGGCGAGCTTGGTATCTGGACCTGCTCCAACTGTCCGTAGAGATGCTGTGGCATCTCCCGGACCGTCCATACCTACTCTCGCAAGGTCCGTTTTTCCGCCCAAATTCTGCTGCCCTCAAATTGACGGCGTGGCTCTTGAGTCCTGGATTTTGACGACTTCTGGTATTCCCCCTGAAGTCATCTCCACTATGACTCGGGCCCGCAAGTCTTCCTCCGCTAAGATCTATCACAGGACTTGGAAAATTTTCCTGTCCTGGTGTCGCTCTACCGGCCATCCTCCTTAGCCATTTTCCTTGCCGACCCTTCTGTCTTTTCTACAGTCCGGTCTGCAGCTAGGACTGTCCCTCAACTCTCTCAAGGGACAAGTTTCAGCTCTGTCAGTTCTGTTCCAGCGGCGTCTCGCTCGGCTGGCTCAGGTCCGCACCTTCATGCAGGGCGCGTCTCACATCATTCCGCCTTACCGGCGGCCCTTGGACCCCTGGGACCTTAACCTGGTTCTCACGGTCTTGCAGAAACCCCCCTTTGAGCCTCTTAGGGAGGTTTCTTTGTATCGTCTTTCACAGAAAGTGGCCTTTCTGGTTGCCATAACTTCTCTCAGGAGAGTCTCTGATTTGGCTGCGCTCTCCTCGGAGTCACCTTTTTTAGTCTTTCATCAAGACAAGGTAGTTCTCCGTCCGACTCTGGACTTTCTTCCTAAGGTGGTCTCTCCCTTCCACCTTAACCAGGACCTTCCTTCTGTCCGGCCCCTGTTCATCGCTTTGAAAAAGCTCTACATACTCTAGATCTGGTGCGTGCTCTCCGGATCTATGTGTCTCGCACCGCTGCGCTTAGGCGGTGCACCTCTCTTTTTGTGCTAACCACAGGTCGGCGCAAGGGCCTCCCTGCTTCTAAGCCGACCTTAGCCCGTTGGATTAGGTCGACCATTTCGGACGCCTACCAGAGTACTCAGGCGCCTCCCCCGCCGGGGATCAAAGCACACTCGAACAGAGCTGTCGGTGCCTCTTGGGCTTTTAGGCACCAGGCTACGGCTCAACAAGTCTGTCAGGCTGCCACTTGGACTAGCCTGCATACCTTCTCGAAGCACTACCAAGTGCATGCTCATGCTTCGGCAGATGCGAGCTTGGGCAGACGCATCCTTCAGGCGGCGGTCGCCCATTTGTGAAGTTAGGTTCTACCTACTTCTTAGTTTTTCTGTTTATTTCCCACCCAGGGACTGCTTTGGAACGTCCCAAGGTCTGGGTCTCCCAAAGGAACGATAAAGAAAAAGAGAATTTTGTTTACTTACCGTAAATTCTTTTTCTTATAGTTCCGTCTTGGGAGACCCAGCACCCTCCCTGTTGCCTGTTGGCAATCTCCTTGTTCCGCGTGTTTTCACCGGCTGTTGTCGTGGACAGAGTCTCCGGTTGTTCCGGCTCTTGCTCTGTTCTACTTGTGGGTGGCTATTCTCCTTCAGCTTTTGCACTAAACTGGCTGTGACTGGCTCACCAGGGGGTGTATAAGCTCAGAGGGAGGAGCTACACTTTTAGGTGCAGTACTTTGTGTGTCCTCCGGAGGCAGAAGCTAAACACCCATGGTCTGGGTCTCCCAAGACGGAACTATAAGAAAAAGAATTTACGGTAAGTAACAAAATTCTCTTTTTTTTTTACAAACCACTTATAGTGAAATAAAATTTGAAATCGATGGAGTATGTACCCCTTCCCTGGTCTCTGTGTACCCTGCTCAAGTGATGACGTATGTGAATGCATGACTGCAGCATCCAGTCACTGGCCACGGCAAAATGGTTAGCACCGCTGAGGCCACCATTATGGCCAGTGACTGGCTTTCTTGGCATATTTTGACACCACACTAAATCGCTTGAGCCCGAGGACCAGGGAAAGGCAAGGTGAGTATTACTCCTAAGCCATGCTTATCATCAGGGTCCCCTCTAGGTGTTTTGGGGTTTTTTTTTTTTGTTACAAGAAAGGGTTCAATCCTTTTGGAATGCAAGTCATAAAATTGCCTACCATTAATGGGTGCTTCTCTGACTTGGAAAAGAGCATCTCGAGTTGTGCAGATTTTTTTTTTTTTCGGCTGTACATAAATGTAGTTGCAAAAACAGTTAATTTTGAGTTAAAAGTTACATTGCTCAATTTTTTTTTATTTTTTTTGAACAGGAAAAACGTGTAGTACGACGGAATGCAAAAGGTTAGTGGTTCATGAATTTTTATTTTATAAGTTTGCTTTTTTCACCAAAAAAAAAAAAAAAGCTCTTTGACTGAACTTTTTATTTTTTTTTTCTTTTGCAGCACAGAAACTGAAAGGTCCATTTCTCAAGCTGGAAGACAGCAGCTGGTGGGTTCTTGTCTTTTATACTGTTCAGGTTTCTTTAAGTGTTTGTCCTTGCAGATGCCTTCTAAACCACTGTACTGTACAGCTAGTAATCTTATTCACGGTACCTCGATGTTCGTGGTATCAGTGCCATGGGTCATGTAGTGGAACTGGCTATTCACCGTGATTTAAAGTGAACCTGTCAGGTGCAATATGCACCCAGGTCTACGAGCAGTTCTGGGTGTATATTGCTAATCCTTGCCTAACCGTCCCTGTATACACTAGCATAGATAAAGAGAACTTTAGAAAAAGTATTCCTAAAAATCTTTTACCGTATGCTAATGAGCAAGGGATCTAGTCTGCTCCATTAGCATGTTAGTACACCCCTGTGGGCCCGCTAACATGCTAATTAATGTGCAACATCAGAGGATGATCTCTCTCACCTCTCCGCCGCTATCACATCTGACATTGGATTTCGGCTCAGTGCACATGATCCCTTAGGTCCGGTCTTGCGCTCTACTTCAGTTTAAAGCCACGGCGTCTACACCTGCCTTCACAGTGCACATGACCAAAACTCCGAGGTCATGCGCACTAAGCAGAAATCCAGTGTTGGGCGGCGATGGCAGCGGAGAGGTGAGTGAGATCATCCTGTGACGCTGCGCATTCATTAGTACGTTAGCACAGCTACAGGGGCTTACTAACATGCTAATAGAGCCGACTAGCCAGATAAACACCGCCCAGGGGACTAGTCCCCACGCTCATTAGCATACAGTAACCCTTTTTCTAAAGATCTCTTTATCTATGCTAGTGTATTCAGGGACGGTTAGGCAGGGATTAGCAATATACACCCACTGATTGTTACCATAGCCTTAACCTCCAAGTGTGTGTGTGTGTGTGTGTGTGTGTGTGTGTGTGTGTGTGTTAGAGATGAGCGAACCGGTCCCGGTTCGGCTCGAGGTCGGTTCGCCGAACGGAGCTCCCGTTCGAGTTCGGTTCGACGAACCGAACTCGAACTGCATAGGAAACAATGACAGGCAATCACAAACACAGAAAAACACCTAGAAAACACCCTCAAAGGTGTCCAAAAGGTGATAAACAACTCACAACACAACACAAACACATGGGAAAGTGACAAGGACATATACTCATGCGAAAACAAAACAGCTGGACAAGGAAAAAGAGGAGGACACACAGATATATGAGTATATGCAAGGAAACATCGATGCCATTACTGTGCAACTTGAGCCCTGCTCATTTTAGGCTTCCAATCTGGATAAATTGCCTGAGCTTGCCACGTACGCCTTGGGGATCTTGTCGTGTCCTGCAGCCAGCGTTCTCTCGGAACCTGTCTTCAGTGCTGCTGGGGGTCTGCTGGCAGATAAGCACACGCGTCTGTCCACTGACAATGTGGACATGGCTCTCAGAGGACTTTTCTTCCCCTGGGTCAGCCAGGGGACGGGAAAGGCACGCGTATTTTTGAGAGTGCTTCATGCAAAGCATCTTTTTCATCTTGAAAATTGGGTCAACTGATGCCAGTCAAGTGGGGTGTGTGTGTGGCCCAATTAGTGGAAACGAGGGAGACTGTGGTTGGAGTCCCCTCGCTTTTGAAAAAAGATCCAAGATGAACAAGTCATGGCTTTCAGAGGACTTTTCTTCCCCTGGGTCAGCCAGGGGACGGGAAAGGCACGCGTATTTTTGAGAGTGCTTCATGCAAAGCATCTTTCTTTGTCGCTCCATTGACCCAGACAATTGGGTGTATAGCTTCTGCCTCCGGAGGCCACACAAAGTATTACACTTTTAAAAAGTGTAACCCCTCCCCTCTGCCTATACACCCCCCCGTGCATCACGGGCTCCTCAGTTTTATGCTTTGTGTTGAAGGAGGCACACATCCACTCATGCTCACATTTTAGTCAGCAGCAGCTGCTGATTGTATCGGATGGAAGAAAAGAGGGCCTCTAACAGGGCTCCCGGCATGCTCCCTTCTCACCCCACTAAGTCGGCGGTGTTGTTAAGGTTGAGGTACCCATTGCGGGTACACAGGCTGGAGCCACATGCCGTTTTCCTTCCCCATCCCTTAGAGGCTCTGGGAGAAGTGGGATCCTATCCGGTCATCCAGGCACTGGGACCGGGCTCCCTCCGCAGCCCCTGTGGGATTCTGACGGACAGGAGACTGAGTATCATCAGGGACAGGGCCCTGCATCTACAGGTACTCTGTGTCCCCTTGGGGACGGTGCATGGAGCACCTTGGCCTCAGACGCTGCAGCGACTGCGGTGTTGGTATGAGACCGGGACTACCGCGCCGACCGCGCCTGCTTGCCGGCCGCGGTTTTAACTTTAGTCCCCGGCTTTTGCGGCCTAGTGCATTAAACTCCCGCCCCCGGGCCTGCCAGTCAGGGGTAAGGGCGGGACGGTCGGTCTGACGCCGACAGTGAGGGCTGGAGCACACGTAGCTGTCCTCCGCCCCCCTCACTAATCACTCTGGGGCCAGATTCCCGCACTTTTGTAGTTACGCCCACGGCTCCCTCCTCCCCTGTGAACGCCGACAGCCATGTTTTTTTTTTTTTTTTCCAAAACTTTTTATTAATTTTCCAATTTTTTATAAACATAACAAGATATTCAAGGTTACGCAAGGAAAAACATTTGTCTGACAATATGTGACATAATAGGGTGCAATGCCCCAACTTGATATTTTAAACTGATTATCTGATTGATATGGTCTCTATTAAACCAAGGCAAAAGTACTAAGAAATAACAGACGCGATACAAGTCAATTAGAGTCATTAAGCCCCTAAGCCAACCCCGAATGCTTCCAAATTTTCTGGCACGTCTTGTGGCTACCTTAGCGTCTCGTCTCCCTTTCCTCCGGAACCCACACCTCCGTGATTTTCAATTTACCCAGTTTGTCCTGGATATCATTCAGAAGGTACCATTCCGATTGTATAAAAGGTGTCATCAGATTATTTATTTCTCCCTGAGTAAATTGACTTTCAATGAAATTTCTCCATTTCCCAAAGAACTTGGGTGTCAACCTGTCTTTGTCCGTTTCCGCTTCCACTTTCTCCAGCCTCAATAAATTATGTAATTCCCCGATGACCTCTTTTATGGATGGTCCCTCCCTTTGTATCCAATGCTTTAATATGGACCGTTTGGCTATCATGGCTATGTCATGTACTATTGTATATTTCTTCTTTCCCGGCATGTCCGATCCCCCTCTTACTCCTCCCTCAAAGGAATGGAAAATCCACACCATTAGCTCTAGATTTCCAGAAATTCCCCATGTTGCCTGGACAAATAATCTAACTTGATTCCAGAACCTGTGAATTTCCTTACACTCCCATAGTCCATGTAGCATATCTGTTTTTTCTCTCTGACATTTAGGACACCGCATATCTCTTCCCGGAATGTTGAAGCCCATAATAGCCCTGTGTAAAATTCTAAATTGGGTGTCTCTCCATCTCTCATTGGTAACATGTTTCCGCATCTGTACCCATCCCTTCAATAAATCCCCTACAACTTCCTGCCCTTTCAATTGTTTCCCCCACGCTGTTAGAGTACGGCTATCCTCCCCAGATATAAGCATTCCCCGAAATGTTCGGTAAATTTTGGAAACATTTACACTTGCTACATCACTTTCCATAAGCTCATCAATCAAACTCTTATTCAATTCCTTTCCAAGCTCCCCCAAATCTACAAATACTCCATGCTTCAGTTGTTCATACTGGATGATATGTGAGCTATTAAGTTCATACTTGTCAAGCACTTCCCGTCCTGTCAGCCACCTTCTCTCCTCCACATTCATGACATCCTTCATTCTCTCGACGCCCTTCTCTTTCCATCTAGTAAATAGCTTATTTTCCCGTCCCATGGGAAAGTTCGGAGATGCCCAGGGATTTAAGTACTTAGATACTTTCCATGACAGTCCCAATTTCTTTCTTACCAGTTTCCATGTTAGCATAGTGTCTCGGAATAAGATTGAGTTCCTTATATGCCCATCCGCCCTGGACAATGGGGAGTGTAAAATGGACGCCAAATCCCACGGTGATACATACTTGGCTTCCATGCCATAGTCTGAGTGCCTGCTTGTTCCTCTCAAAACAGCCATGTTTTAAGCACATTCTGCCGGTGGAGGACTTCTGGCTGCATCTCTGGGAGACCCGAGGCAGGGAATCTGGTGGCCACACACCGCTTGAGCGGTCGGTAAGCCACACCGGTCACCCGGTGCTGGGCCCCATAGAGTGCCGAACTGTATATATATATATATTATATTTGTATACACTTTCTCGGTTCGGCTGTACTGTTAGCTTGTGGCTATATATCCCTCAGTGATCACTCTCCTGAAAGACAACAGCATGTCGTTCACAAGGAGCAAGGGTGCCAAGACACAGGGTTATTTTGCAACCTGTACCTCTTGTGCGGCTATGCTACCTGCAGGTTCCACCTACCCTCACTGTGAGCAATGCTCGGGCCCTGTGGCACTCGCTCAGCCGGAGCCTGGGGCACTGGTGGGACCCTCGGCCCAGGTAGAACCGCCGGTTTCCCCTGTCCAGGTGGCAGGGACAGAGTTTGCAGTTTTAGCTGAGAAACTCTCTGAGTCACTGTCACAATCCATGGCTCAGTCTATGGACAAATGGTCTGCTAAGATACTAGAAGCCTTGCAGTCCAGACCGGTCCTTACACAGGCCCCGGGCACTGCGGGATCACCCCCAGGCCCCTCTCTGTCTGCGACGAAGCATGCGCCTGGGGTGGCCTCTAGTTATTACGTGGAGGACTCCGGCACGGACCGCAGTCCCAGACCGGCTAAGCGGGCTCGATTAGAATCTTCCCCGACTTCATCACGCTGTTCGGGGTCTCAGCTTGAGGACTCTCTAGAGGATGAGGCGGAGGTCGCAGCCCAGGACTCTGACCCTGACGTTGCTCTCAATCTTGATACACCTGAAGGGGACGCCATAGTAAATGACTTTATAGCGTCCATCAATCAGGTGCTAGATCTTTCTCCCCCAACTCCACCTATAGAGGAGTCGGCCGCACAGCAGGAGAAGCACCAGTTTAGGTTTCCCAAACGTACTCGGAGTGTTTTCTTCGATCACTCGAACTTCAGAGATGCTGTCCAGAAGCACAGGTCTTTCCCGGACAAGCGCTTTACTAAACTCCTTAATGACACACGTTACCCCTTCTCCTCTGACGTAGTTAAGGGTTGGGCTCAATGTCCCAAGGTGGATCCTCCAGTCTCTAGACTGGCGGCTAGATCCGTAGTGGCAGTGGCTGACGGTTCAACGCTCAAGGATGCCACGGACAGGCAGATAGAGCTCCTAATGAAATCCATCTATGAAGCCATAGGCGCGTCCTTTGCCCCAGCCTTTGCAGCAGTGTGGGCACTCCAGGCTATCTCAGCCTGTCTGTCTGAGATTAATGCGGTCACCCGTACCTCGGCTCCGCAAGTAGCGTCTTTGACTTCTCAGGCGTCGGTATTTTCATCCTACGCCATGAATGCTGTCCTGGACTCTGCTAGCCGTACAGCAGTAGCATCCGCCAATTCGGTGGCAGTCCGCAGGGCCATGTGGCTACGTGAATGGAAGGCAGACTCTGCTTCCAAGAAGTTCTTGACCGGTTTGCCTTTTTCTGGCGACCGATTGTTTGGCGAACAATTGGATGAAATTATTAAGCAATCCAAGGGAAAGGACTCGTCCTTACCCCAGCCCAAACCAAAGAGACCTCAGCAACGAAAAATTCAAGCGAGGTTTCGGTCCTTTCGGCCCTCAGCCAGATCCCAATCCTCCTCGTCCAATAGGCCACAGAAGAGCCAGAGAAACTCTTCGGCATGGCGGTCTAAGTCACGTCCTCCAAAGACCGCCGGAGGCACCGTCTCCAAGGCGGCCTCCTCATGACTTTCGGCCTCCCCAAACCGCATCCTCGGTTGGTGGCAGGCTCTCCCGCTTTTGCGACGCCTGGTGGCCACATGTCCAGGACCGATGGGTGAGGAACATTCTGTCTCACGGTTACAGGATAGAGTTCAGCTCTCGTCCTCCGACTCGGTTTTTCAGAACATCTCCGCCCCCCGAGCGAACCGTGGCACTTTTTCAGGCGGTGAACACTCTGAAGACAGAAGGAGTTGTGATCCCCGTTCCCCTTCAGGAACGGGGTCGCGGTTTTTACTCCAACCTGTTCGTGGTACCAAAAAAGGACGGTTCATTCCGTCCCGTTTTGGACCTCAAACTGCTCAACAGACATGTGAGAACCAGGCGGTTTCGCATGGAATCCCTCCGCTCGTTCATCGCTTCAATGTCCCAAGGAGACTTCCTAGCATCAATCGACATCAGGGATGCCTATCTCCATGTGCCGATCGCTCCAGAGCATCAACGCTTCCTGCGTTTCGCCATCGGGGACGAACACCTTCAGTTTGTGGCACTGCCTTTCGGCCTGGCGACAGCCCCACGGGTCTTCACCAAGGTCATGGCATCCGTTGTGGCAGTCCTACACTCTCAGGGCCACTCGGTGATCCCGTACTTAGACGATCTCCTAGTCAAGGCACCCTCCCGGGTGGCATGTCAACACAGTCTGACCGTGGCTCTGGAGACTCTCCAGAGGTTCGGATGGATCATCAATTTCCCAAAGTCAAAATTGACTCCGACCCAATCACTGACTTACATCGGGATGGAGTTTCATACTCTCTCAGCGATAGTCAAGCTACCGCTGGACAAACAGCGTTCGCTGCAAACAGGGGTGCAATCTCTCTTTCGGGCCCAGTCACACCCCTTGAGGCGCCTCATGCACTTCCTGGGGAAGATGGTGGCAGCAATGGAGGCAGTTCCCTTTGCGCAGTTTCATCTGCGTCCACTCCAATGGGACATTCTCCGCAAATGGGACAAGAGGTCGACGTCCTTAGACAGGAACGTCTCTCTTTCTCTGGCAGCCAAGACCTCTCTTCAGTGGTGGCTTCTTCCCACTTCTCTGTCGAAGGGAAAATCTTTCCTGCCCCCATCCTGGGCTGTGGTCACGACGGACGCGAGTCTGTCAGGGTGGGGAGCGGTTTTTCTCCACCACAAGGCTCAGGGAACCTGGACTCCGACGGAGTCCTCCCTTCAGATCAATGTTCTGGAGATAAGGGCAGTGTATCTAGCCCTAAAAGCGTTCCATCGGTGGCTGGAGGGCAGGCAGATCCGCATACAGTCGGACAACGCCACGGCGGTCGCGTACATCAACCACCAGGGCGGCACTCGCAGTCGTCAAGCCTTCCAAGAAGTTCGGCGGATTCTGCTGTGGGCGGAGGCCACAGCCTCCACCATCTCCGCGGTTCACATCCCGGGCGTAGAAAACTGGGAAGCAGACTTTCTCAGTCGCCAGGGCATGGACGCAGGGGAATGGTCTCTTCACCCGGACGTGTTTCAAGAGATCTGTTGCCGCTGGGGAACGCCGGACGTCGATCTCATGGCGTCTCGGCACAACAACAAAGTCCCGGCATTCATGGCACGGTCTCAGGATCACAGAGCTCTGGCGGCGGACGCCTTAGTTCAGGATTGGTCGCAGTTTCGACTGCCGTATGTATTCCCTCCTCTGGCAATGCTGCCCAGAGTGTTGCGCAAGATCAGGTCCGACTGCCGCCGCGCCATCCTCGTCGCTCTAGACTGGCCGAGGAGGTCGTGGTACCCGGACCTGTGGCACCTCACGGTGGGTCAACCGTGGGCGCTCCCAGACCGACCAGACTTGCTGTCTCAAGGGCCATTTTTCCATCTGAATTCTGCGGCCCTCAACCTGACTGTGTGGCCATTGAGTCCTGGCTCCTAGCGTCCTCAGGGTTATCTCAAGAGGTCATTGCCACTATGAGACAGGCCAGGAAACCAACGTCAGCCAAGATCTATCACAGGGCTTGGAGGATCTTCTTAGCCTGGTGCTCTGATAAGGGGTTTAACCCCTGGCCGTTTGCCTTACCCACGTTTCTTTCCTTCCTTCAATCCGGAATGGACAAGGGTTTGTCTCTCGGCTCTCTCAAGGGACAAGTATCGGCACTTTCCGTGTTTTTTCAAAAGCGTCTAGCCAGGCTTCCGCAGGTCCGCACGTTCCTGCAGGGAGTTTGCCACATAGTCCCACCTTACAAGCGGCCGCTGGAACCCTGGGATCTTAACAGGGTTCTACGGGCTCTTCAGAAACCACCTTTTGAGCTGCTGCGGGATATCTCTCTATCACGTCTTTCGCAGAAGGTGGCATTTCTAGTGGCAGTTACGTCACTCCGAAGAGTGTCAGAGCTTGCAGCGCTGTCATGCAAAGCCCCCTTCCTGGTATTTCACCAAGATAAGGTGGTTCTGCGTCCGGTCACGGACTTTCTCCCCAAGGTGGTGTCCCCTTTTCATCTCAATCAGGATATCTCCTTACCTTCATTTTGCCCTCATCCAATTCACCAATGTGAAAAGGATTTGCATTTGTTAGATCTAGTGAGAGCACTCCGGATCTACGTGTCTCGCACGGCGCCACTGCGCCGTTCTGATGCACTCTTTGTCCTTGTCGCTGGCCAGCGTAAGGGGTCGCAGGCTTCCAAGTCAACCTTGGCTCGGTGGATCAAGGAACCGATTTTTGAAGCCTACCGTTCTTCTGGGCTTCCGATTCCTTCAGGGCTGAAAGCCCATTCTACCAGAGCCGTGGGTGCGTCCTGGGCATTGCGGCACCGGGCGACGGCTCAGCAGGTGTGTCAGGCAGCTACCTGGTCTAGTCTGCACACTTTCACGAAACACTATCAGGTGCATACCTATGCTTCGGCGGATGCCAGTCTAGGTAGGCAGATGCTTCAGGCGGCGGTTGCCCACCTGTAAGAGGAGGGCCGTTGTCGGCTCTTTTTATCGGGGTATTCTTTTACCCACCCAGGGACTGCTTTTGGACATCCCAATTGTCTGGGTCTCCCAATGGAGCGACAAAGAAGAAGGGAATTTTGTTTACTTACCGTAAATTCCTTTTCTTCTAGCTCCTATTGGGAGACACAGCACCCGCCCCTGTTCCCTTCGGGCTGGTTGTTCTTTTGTGTACACATGTTGTTCATGTTGAATTGTTCTTTTGGTTCATGGTTTCAGTTCTCCGAACATCCTTCGGATTGAATTTACCTTAGACCAATTTATAAGTTTCCTCCTTCCTGCTTTTTGCACCAAAACTGAAGAGCCCGTGATGCACGGGGGGGTGTATAGGCAGAGGGGAGGGGTTACACTTTTTAAAGTGTAATACTTTGTGTGGCCTCCGGAGGCAGAAGCTATACACCCAATTGTCTGGGTCTCCCAATAGGAGCTAGAAGAAAAGGAATTTACGGTAAGTAAACAAAATTCCCTTCTTTTCTTTTTCAAAAGGGGGGTCAACTGATGCCAGTCAAGTGGGGTGTGTGTGGCCATATTAGTGGCAACGAGGGAGACATCATCTGCAACTTGTTGGCAACAGAAAGGCTTCCTTTACACCCTTTTGAGACCGAGGATTTTCGAGACCTTATGCCCATTGCAGTGCCCCAAGAGCCGATGGCCAGTCGTCACTCCCTCTCCAAGAAAGGCGTGCCCGCGCTACCACAGTAGGTCGCACACAACCTCACCGATTCCTTGAGAAACTCTGTGTGTGACAGGGTGCATTTCAACACAGATACTTGGACCAGTAAGCATGGACAGGGGAGTTACATGTTGCTGACTGGGCACTGGGTAACTATGGTGAGAGATGGAGAAGGGTTTGCTGTACAAGTCTTGCCGTCCCCACGACTTGTGTGTCAATCCTTCCTCTGTATGTACAAGTTCCTCCACTGCTTCTGCCTCCTCAACCTCGTGTGGGTCCTCCACCTCGGCCCAAACCCTGTGTGGTCAGGCCACCCTTCCTTGTAACTGCGCCCAAAGAATCCCACACACCTCCTTACTATGCTGGCAGCAGAGCTCAAGGCCATCAGGCGGTCAAATGTTTACTTTGAAATGTAGGGGAAATGTGAGACACCGCTGAGGAATTGTGGACGGTTAGCTCTGGAGAGTGAGACCGAGTTTCATCAATGGTTGTCTCCACTCAACCAGCAGTCAGGGAAGGTCGGGTGCGACAATGATGCAAACCAGTCTGCGACCCTTCTTCAGGGCAATGTGACACACGTGCCTTGTATGGCTCACGTGTTGAACCTGGTTGTCCAGCAATTGTTAAAGCACTATCCCGACCTACATGGCCTTCTGCAGAGGGCACGGTGTAACGCCTGCCTGGATCGACACACTCAGATGGGCTGTAAAGGATAGGCTAGAGGCAAGCCACTCACCAAGCTGGACACCCAGAACCCTGAAACCCTTTAACCCCTATACAGTGATTTGGAATTACACAGGGCCCACGTTGATCAATACCTGTGGAAGGCTGCAGTTCCAGAGAATAGTAGTCATGCAGGGTCAAAAACATTAATTGAGGAAGAGGTACAGAATGGGATGGCCAGGACTTAATCAGAAAACAAGCAGAGGTGAAATGCGGATCGGCCAACGAGGTACATAAACAGCAAGCAGGAAACGTAGTCAGGTAACAAGCACACAAACTCATAAAACTGAACTGGGGGTAACAGTAACAAGAGGTTCATAGCTTTGTCTGGCAGTGGTCTACAGACAGGAGGGGCCTAAAAAAGGGTGTTGTGTCTTCCCATTGGGACCAGAGTACAAATTGATTGCGTGGACTACGTTGGTGACTTAACAGCCGTGTGCGGCAATGATGCAAACCTGTCTGCGGCCCTTCGTCAGGGCAATGTGACACACGGGCCTTGTATGGCTCACGTGTTGAATCTGATTCTCCCAGCAATTTTTAAAATACCATCCCGGCCTACATGGCCTTGTGCAGCGGGCACGCTGCTATGTGCTCACTTTCATCCTTCGCACCCAGCAGCTCAACAACTTTCATCGCTCCGGAAGTCTTAGGGTCTGGCAGTTAAACGCCGGAAATGCGATGTTCCGACACGCAGGAATTGGAATCTGCACATGTTGCAGCGTGTGTGGCAGCACCGCAGAGCCCTGCTGAAATACGGTATGACGTATACCCTGGGCTAACTTGATCCAGAGGTGGTGCAGATCACGCTGCTGGAGTGGTGTCAGATCAAGGACCTATGCACCCTTCTACACAGTTTACAAATGTCGACGAAGATGTTTAGCACTGGCAATGCCATTCTCAGCATGACAATTCTGGTCATCTACATGATGGAGCACACTGTAAGCATTATTCGGAGTCGGGTATTGGTCCAAGAGGAAGGGGAGGAAGTACAGGAGGAGTCATATGCAGAAGGGATAATAAGATCTACAAGGTCCATACAGTGAGCGGCACCTAGGTGGCAGTCATGGTGGGGGATAGGGATTAACAAGGGCGCATAGTATCAGCAAAAATTGTTGAGGAAGGTGCAGGAGCCATGAAGAAATGGAGGACGAACTTGCGATGGGCATGGAAGACTCAGCAGATGAGTGAGAGCTTGCTCACATTTCGGTTGTGCGAGGTTGGGGGGAGAGGGAAGAGGAAGGAGGCACGATTCTCACCTCTCCGCCACCAACACACCAAGGACTTGGTCCTCCTGGATGCACAAGACACATGAGCGCCTTCTTGCTGCACTACCTACAACATGACCCTCGGATTGTACGAATTCCAAGTCATGCTGACTACTGGGTTTCCACACTGTTAGATCCCTGGTACAACACAAAATTTTGCGAAATAACTCCTGCCATAGAAAGGGACGCACGTGTACAGGAGTATCTGCAGAATGTGGTACGCAATCTTAGATCTGCTTTTCCACTAAACACCAGTGCTGCACAGAGTGAATCTCAACGCTTTTTCATCGATAGGAGGAAATGGTCTTACTTGTCCACATCTGAGGGACCGAGGGCTGGCTGCTGTGCTGAGATGCCATTGAGTACGGTGTCTCTGCAGAGTTGCACTTTTGGTCATATACAAAATGAGTTGAAAAAGGACAGATGCTGGTGGAAAGGGGAACAGGTGTGTTGGAAAGGGGAAAAAAGTTTGTGTCCGTGGGTTTGGTGGTTAAGCAAAAGTAACATTTGATGAAGAAACACCATCTGTTACGGTGGGACTGGCAGATTTGGATAAGGTGGTATATACTATGTTACCGCTATATAACGAAAATTAATAAGAAAAGAAAGAGAAAGGTATATATCCCCATCAGCAGTCAGTGTCCACCGTGCTCCCAGATGGAAAAGGAGAGGTTGGCAACTGGAAGGTTCGGTGGAGGATACAGAGCTGTGTGGCTATGAAACTAATAGTAGCCTGAACCAAGTTAGACGCCACTCGGATCTTGAGACTGGGAGCCCTGTTAGCGTCACAGGGTCCACACGCCCACCCAGCCCAGGAACTCCCTGTTAACATCACAGGGGCCATTCAGTACGCTGACCGTGTGCATTGGGGCCACACCTGTGGACGGCAGGCGCATCAGCAGCAGCAGGCCTGTTAATGCCACTGGGCTGCACAAGCAGGACTTGTAGGACAGGAGCTGGTCTTAACCGTTCTACGTTACCAACTGTGGTGGCGGCCTGCATCGACGCCCTATCCCTGCCTACCTCTGGCCTAAAGCCGCAATGGGTTCAACACATGGAGGTGTGCTCTTTCGGAGCATAATAGAAGACTGCGCACCTCCTTGTTGTCTCCAGCCCCTTTTATAACCTGGGTCCGCCCTAAACCAGGGTGGACCACAATGCACCTCCTGGAGACAAAAGCAGAGTGATACGTCATGAGTGGCATAACTAGCGTCCTATTTGGAACCACAACTTCAATGATGACCTCATGGCTGTCATGACCCAAACACCTCACCAGTCATCGTCTGACCATCAATAATGAGGTGACAAGTCATAGGGGCGGGCCTCTGCAAGCCATTTGGGAGTGGCCTGGCCACATCGTCAGGACACCTGATGCCCTGTGGTCTAAATGGGCCCCCCACATCAGGGGCAGTGCCGAAGAGTTCATTACCGGACCTAGTCTCTGATGCAGTAAGTGCCTGACCATGGTCAGTTGCATGAAATACAGACTCTGAAAAAAGACTATCAGCTTTAGCATGGTGTCTAGGCACAACACAGGACTTAGACCCGGCACGGAGTGCAAGTACCTGTGCAAAGAGGCTTTCTTTTTCGCTCTATTGGGAGACCCAGACAATTGGGGTGTATAGGCTATGCCTCCGGAGGCCGCACAAAGTACTACACTTAAAAGTGTTAGGCCCCTCCCCTTCTGCCAATACACCCCCCGTGCTCCCACGGGCTGCTCAGTTTTTTGCTTTGTGCGAAGGAGGTCAGACACGCACAGCACAGCTCCACAGATTAGTCAGCAGCAGCTGCTGACTAGGTCGGATGGAAGAAAAGTGGGCCCATATAGGGCCCCCAGCATGCTCCCTTCTCACCCCACTTTTGTCGGCGGTGTTGTTAAGGTTGAGGTATCCATTGCGGGTACGGCGGCTGGAGCCCACATGCTGTTTTTCCTTCCCCATCCCCCTTAGGGCTCTGGGTGAAGTGGGATCTTATCGGTCTCCAGGCACGGAGACCGGGCTTCATCCACAACTCCTGTGGAGCCTGATGGATAGGAGCCGATACCGTTCAGGGACATGGCCCTGCATCTTAAAGGTACTCTGTATCCCTATGGGGACCGCGCACGGCATCACCTCAGCTTTGCTGGGTGTGCTAGTGCACCGGGGACCGCGGCGCTGACCGGGTCTATATGTGCCATTACACACTCAGCGTCGCTGAGTGTGTTTATATGTAAGGGCTACCGCACTGACTGCCGTTGCCACGGGACACTGCGGCGCGGCTGGGACTTGTAGTTCGCCGGGGACTTTCACGCGACCGCGCTTTTACGGCGGCCGCGTTTATTACTACAGTCCCCGGCTTCATTGCGGCCTAGTTTCCCTTTTTTTTCTCCCGCCCTCAGCCCTGACAGGCAGGGGAAGGGCGGGACGCTGCACGGAGCGAGCAGCAATGAGGGCTGGAGTATGATTTACATGCTCCACTCCCCTCACTGTACACAGTATGAGCGCCCGTTTCGCGCTCTTTCTAGGCCACGCCCACAGCTTCCTCAGCTCGTCAGGACGCCGCAGCCATTCCTGTCAGCTCCACCGACGCTGCAGAGAGGGACATATTCATGGGAGACCCAGACACGGTCTCTGGTGGCCTCACAACCGCTTAGGCGGCTGGTAAACAGCACATGTAGTGCTAGCCCCATGGTGCTGTATTGTATGGGTACATTATTTGTGTACTGTATATAATTTACACTGTATGAGCACAGTTCTTTCTGGCTATATACCCTATTGTGTTACTCAGGGAAAACTATAGCATGGCGCCCATAAAAGGCAGGGGTGCCAAAACACAGGCTTATTATGTTGCCTGCGCTGCATGTAAGACCCAGCTACAGGCAGGTTCCACTGACCCTCATTGTGTACAGTGTTCGACCCCTGTGACACTTCCTCTGCCGGATCCTCTGCTAAGAGGGGCCCAGGGGGAGCCACCTGTTGACACTGTCCAGGTGACGGGGCCTGAGTTTGCAGCCTTTAAGGATCATCTCTCTGAGACTATGGCTAAGATACTAGAAGCCTTGCAGTCCAGACCGGTATCTCAGCAAAGGGACTCTGTTGAATCATTGTTCCCTGACCCCCCTCAGTTGGACCAACAATGTCCTCACGGGGTATCTCATACATCCCAGACGGAGGGTTCGGACTTAGAACCTAGCCCCAGATCGTCTAAGCGAGCCCGCTTAGAATTTCCCTCGACATCATATTGTTTAGGGTCTCAGCGGGGGGATTCTCTGGTTGATGATGCGGAAACAGCTGATCAGGATTCTGATCCTGGGAGCGCTCTCAATCTTAATTCCCCAGACGGGGACGCCATAGTGAATGATCTTATTGCATCCATTCATCAGTTGCTGGATATTCTTCCCTCAGCCCCTCCGGCGGAGGAGTCTGATTCTCAGCAGGAGGAATTTCGCTTCAGGTTCCCCAAGCGTACACAGAGTATGTTTCTAGACCACTCTGATTTCAGAGAGGCAATCCAGAATCACCATGCTTGTCCGGATAAGCGTTTCTCTAAGCGCCTTAAGGATACACGTTATCCTTTTCCCCCGGAAGTGGTTAAAGGTTGGATTCAATGTCCCAAAGTGGATCCTCCAATCTCCAGACTGGCGGCTAGATCCATACTTGCAGTGGAAGATGGGGCCTCGCTTAAAGATGCCACTGACAGGCAGATGGAGCTCTGGATGAAGTCCATCTATGAAGCTATCGGAGCTTCTTTTGCCCCAGCATTCGCAGCCGTATGGGCGCTACAAGCTATATCAGCAGGTCAAGCGAAAATTGAAGCGGCCGCGCCACAAGTGGCTTCCATTACCTCCCAGACCTCGGCAATTGCGTCTTACGCTATGAATGCTGTCCTGGACTCTGTGAGCCGTACGGCAGTTGCGACCGCCAATTCGGTAGTAGTCCGCAGGGCCTTGTGGCTACGGGAGTGGAAGGCAGATTCCGCTTCCAAAAAAGCGTTTAACCGGTTGGCCAATTTCTGGCGACAGGCTCTTTGGCGAGCGCCTGGATGAAATCATCAAACAATCCAAGGGAAAGGATACATCCTTACCCCAGCCCAAGCAGAACCTCTCCCAACAGAGGAGAGGGCAGTCGAGGTTTCGGTCCTTTCGGGGCGCGGGCAGGTCCCAATTCTCCTCGTCCAAAAGGTCTCAGAAAGAACAAAGGAACTCTGATGCATGGCGGTCTAAGTCACGTCCTAAAAAGGCCATTGGGAGCACCGCTAACAAAGCGGCTGCCTCATGACTTCTACCTCCTCTAGTAGCATCCTCGGTCGGTGGCAGGCTCTCCCGCTTTTGCGACACCTGGCTGCCACAAATAAAAGACCGCTGGGTGAGAGACATTCTGTCTCACGGTTACAAGATAGAGTTCATCTCTCGTCCCCCGACTCGATTCTTCAGGTCTTCTCCGCCTCCCGAGAGAGCCGAGGCTCTTCTGCAGGCGCTGGGCACTCTGAAGGCAGAAGGAGTGGTGGTCCCTGTTCCTCTTCATCAACAGGGCCACGGTTTTTACTCCAACTTGTTTGTGGTCCCAAAGAAGGACGGGTCTTTCCGTCCTGTCCTAGACCTGAAACTTCTCAACAAACACGTAAAGACCAGGCGGTTCCGGATGGAATCCCTTCGCTCCGTCATCGCCTCAATGTCCCAAGGAGTTTTCCTTGCATCGATCGATATCAAAGATGCTTATCTCCACGTTCCGATTGCCCCAGGGCACCAGCGCTTCTTGCGCTTCGCCATAGGAAACGAACACCTGCAGTTCGTGGCACTGCCATTCGGCCTGGCAACAGCCCCACGGGTTTTCACCAAGGTTATGGCTACTGTAGTAGCGGTCCTCCATTCTCAGGGTCACTCGGTGATCCCGTACTTGGACGATCTGTTGATCAAGGCACCCTCTCTAGAGGCATGCCAACACAGCCTCGACGCTACCCTGGAGACTCTCCAGAGTTTCGGGTGGATCTTCATTTTTCCAAAGTCAAATCTGACACCGGCCCAATCGCTCACATACATTGGCATGGAGTTTCATACCCTCTCAGCGATAGTGAAGCTTCCGCTGATCAAGCAGCGGTCACTACAGACAGGGGTACAATCTCTCCTTCAAGGCCAGTCACACCCCTTGAGGCGCCTCATGCACTTCCTGGGGAAGATGGTGGCAGCAATGGAAGCAGTCCCTTTCGCGCAGCTTCACCTGCGTCCTCTTCAATGGGACATCCTACGCAAATGGGACAGGAAGCCGACGTCCCTCGACAGGACCGTCTCCCTCTCTCAGGCGACCAAAGCTTCCCTTCGGTGGTGGCTTCTTCCCACTTCATTGTCGAAGGGGAAATCCTTCCTACCCCCATCCTGGGAAGTAGTCACGACGGACGCAAGTCTGTCAGGGTGGGGAGCGGTTTTTTCTCCACCACAGGACTCAGGGTACGTGGACCCGGCAAGAGTCCTCGCTTCAGATCAATGTTCCGGAAATTCGGGCAGTGTATCTTGCCCTGAAAGCGTTCCAGCAGTGGCTGGAAGGCAAGCAGATCCGAATTCAGTCGGACAAATCTACAGCGGTGGCATACATCAACCACCAAGGCGGCACACGCAGTCGACAAGCCTTCCAGGAAGTCCGGCGGATTTTGATGTGGGTGGAAGCCACGGCCTCCACCATATCCGCAGTTCACATCCCAGGCGTGGAAAACTGGGAAGCAGATTATCTCAGTCGCCAGGGCATGGACGCAGGGGAATGGTCCCTTCACCCGGACGTGTTTCAGGAGATCTGTTGCCGCTGGGGGGTGCCGGACGTCGACCTCATGGCGTCCCGGCACAACAACAAGGTACCAACGTTCATGGCACGGTCTCAAGATCCCAGAGCTCTGGCGGCAGACGCCTTAGTTCAGAATCGGTCGCAGTTTCAGCTCCCTTATGTGTTTCCTCCGCTGGCACTGTTGCCCAGAGTGTTACGCAAGATCAGGGCCGACTGCCGCCGCGCCATCCTCGTTGCTCCAGACTGGCCGAGGAGGTCGTGGTACCCGGATCTGTGGCATCTCACGGTCGGCCAACCGTGGGCACTACCAGACCGACCAGACTTGCTGTCTCAAGGGCCGTTTTTCCATCTGAATTCTGCGGCCCTCAACCTGACTGTGTGGCCATTGAGTCCTGGATCCTAGCGTCTTCAGGGTTATCTCAAGAAGTCATTGCCACTATGAGACAGGCTAGGAAACCAACGTCCGCCAAGATTTATCACAGGACGTGGAAAATTTTCCTGTCATGGTGCTCTGCTCAGGGTTTTTCTCCCTGGCCATTTGCATTACCTACTTTTCTGTCCTTCCTTCAATCTGGACGGGAAAAGGGTTTGTCGCTCGGTTCCCTTAAGGGACAAGTTTCAGCGCTCTCTGTGTTTTTCCAGAAGCGCCTAGCTAGACTTCCACAGGTACGCACGTTCCTGCAGGGAGTTTGTCACATCGTTCCACCTTACAAGCGGCCGTTAGAACCCTGGGATCTAAACAGGGTGCTGATGGTTCTTCAGAAACCACCATTCGAGCCAATGAGAGATATTTCTCTCTCACGCCTTTCGCAGAAAGTGGTTTTTCTAGTAGCAGTCACTTCACTTCGGAGAGTGTCTGAGCTAGCAGCGTTGTCGTGCAAAGCCCCTTTTCTGGTTTTTCACCAGGACAAGGTGGTTCTACGTCCGGTTCCGGAGTTTCTCCCTAAGGTGGTATCCCCCTTTCATCTCAATCAGGATATTTCCTTACCCTCTATTTATCCTCATCCAGTTCACCAATGTGAAAAGGATTTGCACTTGTTAGATCTGGTGAGAGCACTCAGACTCTACATTTCTCGTACGGCGCCCCTGCGCCGCTCGGATGCACTCTTTGTCCTTGTCGCTGGCCAGCGTAAAGGGTCACAGGCTTCCAAATCAACCCTGGCTCGGTGGATCAAGGAGCCAATTATCGAAGCTTACCGTTCGGCTGGGCTTCCGGTTCCCTCAGGGCTGAAGGCCCATTCTACCAGAGCCGTGGGAGCGTCCTGGGCTTTGAGGCACCAGGCTGCGGCTCAACAGGTGTGTCAGGCGGCTACCTGGTCGAGCCTGCACACTTTCACGAAGCACTATCAGGTGCATACCTATGCTGCGGCGGATGCCAGCCTAGGTGGACGAGTCCTTCAGGCGGCGGTTGCCCACCTGTAGGAAAGGGCCGTTTTACGGCTCTCTTACGAGGTATTATTTTACCCACCCAGGGACTGCTTTTGGACGTCCCAATTGTCTGGGTCTCCCAATAGAGCGAAAAAGAAGGGAATTTTGTTTACTTACCGTAAATTCCTTTTCTTCTAGCTCTAATTGGGAGACCCAGCACCCGCCCCTGTTTTTTTGTGTACACATGTTGTTCATGTTGAATGGTTTCAGTTCTCCGAGTTTCCTTCGGATTGAAGTTAAACCAGTTTATAATTATTTTTTCCTCCTTCTTGCTTTTGCACCAAAACTGAGCAGCCCGTGGGAGCACGGGGGGTGTATTGGCAGAAGGGGAGGGGCCTAACACTTTTAAGTGTAGTACTTTGTGCGGCCTCCGGAGGCATAGCCTATACACCCCAATTGTCTGGGTCTCCCAATTAGAGCTAGAAGAAAAGGAATTTACGGTAAGTAAACAAAATTCCCTTCTTTCGCACTAAGTGTGGGAGCATGCGCTGTAGCTCGAAATGAAGACTTAGCCTCAGGAATGGCACAGTCAGGCTGAGCATACTCACTAGGCGAAACACTGGAGTTAGGCTGCGGCTGGGGTAAATCGGCACACGCATGCGCACTAGCTGCCTCTCCACACTTAGACGTGGAGGAGAAAGCAGCCAGCTGGACAACCCGAGGCACAGGCCTAAATGGCAGCTGATGCCTGGGCGCAACTGAAACCGCAGCAGGCTGCTTGCGTTTAAGGCGTCACCATTTTGTAACAACAAATACCATTCAAAAGAACAGGTGTACTTCTTCCTATGGATAATCTGATATGATCCCTTTTTCATGGACACGACCATCGCTAACAAATGTAGATGAGGCCAAAACAGCAGCTGCTTCAATGGATCTGAAGTGCTCCATAAAGTTGCCTCTCCTCCACCCCAATTTCAAGATCCCAAATACTCCATTCCTCTGTGGTGTCAATCCAATCGCACTTGCTTCCTAACAGCTCTCAAGTTTCCACCAGCCCTGCTGAGTATGGGGTGACAGAGATGGTTGAGTTTGCATAGCTGTTCAGTCGCACTATAGCCTGGGAATCAGAGGTCTGCTCCAAAGCTGCAATGAGTACAGACAAGGAAGTTATTTTTATTATTATTGATTTATAGAGCACCATTGATTCCATGGTGCTGTACATGAGAAGGGGGTTACATACAGAATACATATACAAGTAACTATAGACAGACTGGTACAGAGGGAAGAGGGCCCTGCCCTTGCGGGATTACATTCTAAAGGATTTTTGGGAGGAGACAGTAGGAGTGGTTTAGGTTGAGCGTCAAGTATGTATGGTGGTGGTGTCATTGAAGGTTATAGTCATTTCTGAACAGATGAGTTTTCAGATTCAGTTTGAAGCTTGCGGGTGTAGCAGATAATCTGACGTGTTGAGGTAGCGAGTTCCATGAGACAGGGGAAATGATCTGCGCAGATGGCCAGAAGCTTTGTGAGTGGGATCCAGGCCCCGATGAAGAAGGTGCTGAGCCTAATCTACACCCTCATTTCCAAAAAGTAAATCCTCCTGGTGGAGACAATGGGGGACATGATGAGGAGCACAGATACCTGATTGGAATGACAACTTTACTATTCGGTCAGGGCAGGAAGAGGTTGTCTCGGAGGACTCAGGACGAGGGGAATGAAAACACACAGGGTTATTGATGAGGTTGGAGACCACACTTACTGTCAAACCAAAGTCAGCCAGTCGATGAGGTCAGCAGAGGAGGTGGAGGAGGATGCTACTGACGACGAGGTTACGGTGCGTCTTCCTGGCCAGAGACAAAGTACTGGAAGCACGTCAACAACTGAATCCTGGACTACAACTTTGACTCTGAGCAGAAGTCGTGTTGGCTATGCAGGTCGCATGGGCTGTAAGCCTTTCCTAGCCTGTGAATTTTTGGACATCGCAAAGGATCACCCAAGTCATGGAATCTGTAAGATTTGTCAACAATCTGTAAGTAGAAGGCAAAAACTCACACTTTTGAGTACTTCCTCCATGAAGTATCACATGGATATGAATTGACAGCGTGAAGGTGTATTGTTCAGCTTTAGCAACTGTCAACGCAATATGCTTATTTGCCGTTCATTGCATGCATTGTTGCAGACTACACACAAGGGGCTGCTGTTTTTTTGGATCTGCCTTTGGTCACTATAGCAATATAAAATTGCTCTTCGGGTGTGGACTTGGAGATGCTGTCTATGAACAGAAGGAAAAGCTAAAGGCAGGGCTGTGGAGTCGGTAAGCCAAACCTTCGACTCCGACTCCGACTCCGACTCCTCAAATTCTCTTGCACCGACTCCGACTCCGGCTCCGACTCCGACTCCGGCTCCGACTCCGACTCCTACATATATTGCTTATAGTTAGGTGAAAAATTTATTGTAGTACATGAATATGTGTATGTGAACATCAGACATTTAATAATTTTTATGATACAATAATCAAGACATTTGGATAGAACATAAAATATATTTATTGGAATACAACTTTAGAACACAAAAAACTGTAATAAATTGTAAATATGTAATACACTATGTAATATACAGTAGATTACATATATATCTTGTGTGTGTATATATACACTGTGTGTGTATATATATATATATATATATATATATATATATATATATTTTACATATTTACAATTTATTAGTTTTTTGTGTTCTAAAGTTGTATTCCAATAAATATTTTATGTTCTATCCAAATATCTTGATTATTGTATCATAAAAACAATTAAATGTCTGATGTTCACATTGTACTACAATAAATTTTTCACTTAAATATAAGCATTATACTAAATGTTATTATTTAGTAAAATATTCAGCACATTCTGCATTGCACTCCTGTCCCCAATTTATTATATATTTTAGGAGTCGGAGTCGGTGCATTTTATACCGACTCCGACTCCGACTCCACCAAAATGAGCTCCGACTCCGACTCCACGACTCCGACTCCACAGCCCTGGCTAAAGGTGTGTGTTACAGCAAGGAGCCACCGCGGAAACAGTTCGTTCAATTGTGAGGGGAGTTGTGTTGTACTTTGATGATGAGCACTGTAACGTCAGTGAGCAGCATCCTGTGCCACAGACAAACATTCTTACGGTGCTGTCTATACTGTTTACCGTGAGAGGAGCGTAAAGTCTGTATTTCTGGCAACTGGACATCACAGTACCCGGGTACGGTAGGCTGTGCCCAGACAATAATGCGGGCACGCAACACTTTGTTTTATTAGCAAAACACATATCTGTTCTGGGTAGGCCGACTATATAGACAATAAGACTTGCTGCCTCTGCACTGTCAAATTGTCACGTACAGTTTAAATCATAGAGGGACAGCAACACATGTTTGCATTGACTGTTCCTTTTCAAGATTTCCATGACTGTGTTGCAGAGCTGTGTGGTTTGCATTCACACTGTTATCATCTGCATTATCTGTGAGGCTTCAGCTAACAAGGGTATTCAGGGGGGGTAATGTGTTTTGTCTATGTTTAGGTAGATAACTTGGAAGCTCTTGTGATGCGCCACTGGTAAAGCTGGGGTCACACATAACGACAACGACGTCGCTGCAACGTCACCATATTCTGTGACGTAGCAGCGACCATAGATGATCGTTAGTAAGCTGTCAAACATGTTATAAAAAGCAGCGACGGAGCAGCGATCATAGCGACGTCGACGGTCGTTGTGTGGTTTCAGACGTAGCGTAGCGTCCCTGCTGCGGTGTCAAACAAAAGGATTATCAGCTTATCAGCATGGCGCAGCGGGATAGCAGCGTTCAAAAAATGACCTGGAGCATTCAGGAGCGAGCAGCGATTTCGCAGCAGGGGTCTGATCGTTGTTATGTGTCACACATAGCGACGTCGCTGTTGAGGTCGCTGCAACGTCACAGAATATGGTGACGTTGCAGCGACGTCGTTGTCGTTATGTGTGACACCAGCTTAAGTCGTGTTCGCACACACACACACACACACACACACGCACAAACACACAATTACTGCTACACAGAGGGATTAGCAGGTAGTAGGCAACAGAATAGATTGTTCAATTATTTAAATTGTATGCATGGTTCTTATTGTTTGTTTTGGTAAAGTTAAACAATCATTTATCAACCCAACTGACTAGAGTCCTTTTCCTGTTGCCTGGTTTTGCTGCATACTGGGGAGCCCACCCTGTACACGACTTAAAATGAAGCATAAGTCGCAATGTGAATTTCACTGTGCTACAATGCGGCCTAGCGTGCCTGTGCAACCACCGCCTGCCCCATCAAGTGCATCTGCGTGCTCTTCATCCTCTGTGACTGTGGGGACAGCAGTCACACATGGTTTTTCACACTGAACTTCCACTCCTTTACCCGCAACAGGGAGTGTGATTGGCAGGTCATCACTTGTTTTGGAAGTGGAAACAGAAGGTATTGTTGAGCTGTCAGACATCGAGAGAACCATCATTGGATGCAGGCTACATTATATCCACGCCTGCACCTTCGTCACAGATTGCCTGGACTACCTGCAGTTAATAATTGCATTCCAGAAATGGAAAGGAGTGTAGAATGCACATGTGTTGTACCTTGCTTGGCAGCAAAGGAACACTAACTTAGTATTACAGACAATTTTAGGAAGGCAGAAAAAGAGTCAGCTCTTTGGGCAAATTAAATAGCGTGGCAAAAGTGGACAGATGGGTACAGTGGCCGTGTTCTGTGGGTACCAGGACAGTAAAAGAAGCCTCACTTTCTTCGTCGCTCCATTGGGAGACCCAGACGATTGGGTGTATAGCTACTGCCTCCGGAGGCCACACAAAGCATTACACTAAAAAGTGTAAGGCCCCTCCCCTTCTGGCTATACACCCCCAGTGGGATCACTGGCTCACCAGTTTTCAAGCTTTGTGCGAAGGAGGCACACATCCACGCATAGCTCCACTGTTTAGTCAGCAGTAGCTGCTGACTATATCGGATGGAAGAAAAGAGGGCCCATATAGGGCCCCCAGCATGCTCCCTTCTCACCCCACTTGCGGTTTGTAAGGTTGAGGTACCTATTGCTGGTACGGAGGCTGGAGCCCACATGCTGTTTTCCTTCCCCATCCCCCTGAGGGGCTCTGAGGAAGTGGGATCTTTCCGGCCACCAAGCCCTGAGGCCGGGCTCCATCCACAGACCCATAGAACCTGCTGGATGTGGAGCGGGAGTGCCGTTCAGGGACAAGGCCCTGCAACTTTCAGGTACTCTGTGTCCCCGTATGGCAGGCCACGCACACTCCAGGCTTGCTGGGTGTGCTAGTGCGCCGGGGGACTGTAGCGCTGTGCGCTGGGCTTATAGTCCCTGCAGATTACTGGGGGACTTTACGTGTGGGGACCGCCGCGCTGACCGCCCCTGGAGCGGCGGCGCAGCTGCGACTTGTAGTGCGCCGGGGGACGCGCCGACCGCGCTTTTTACGGCGGCGGCGCTTCTAACTTTAGTCCCCCGGCTTTTGCGGCCTAGCGCCGCTTCGTTCCCGCCCCCACCCTGTCACTCAGGGAAAGGGAGAGACGCTGCTCTATAGCAGCGCCGAGGGCTGGAGACTTATTTGCATTCTCCAGCCCCCTTCACTAGACACAGTGGGCGCCGGGTTCCCGCTCTTGTCTCGGGCACGCCCTCGGCCCGCCCCTCTCCTCTGGACGCCGGCAGCCATTCCGGCACGCAGAGCGGGAAAACTGAGACAAGCGCTGAGCTACCAGCACAGGATTCCGGCGCCACACACCCGCTTTTGTGCGGGCGGTAAGCTGCAACTAAAGTGCTGACCCACTAATGCCGAAGTGTCCTGTTGTACGTTTGTACGGTCGCTATTCAGGATGCAGACCTAGAAACAGCAGCAAAAGATCAGGGGTGCTAAAGCACAGACTCTATATGCTGCTTGTCTTGCATGTGCTGCAGTGTCATGTGTCCTTTATGCTTGTATGCTTTACATTGCACTGTAAGGGCTATTCTTGGCTGTCTACCCGCCTAGATGGCTAGACAGCGGCAGCAAACAGCAATGGTGCTAAGGCACAAGCTTTCAATGCTGCTTGGATTGCATGTACTGCAGAGTTTATTTTCATGCTTGTACATTCACTGCATGTCGCTATTCTTGGCTAATGCTCCTTGATGACTAGACAACAGCAGCAGAAAAGCAAGGGTGCTAAGGCACAAGCTTTCAATGCTGCTTGGATTGCATGTGCTGCAGTGGTTATTTTCATGCTTGTATGCTATACATTCACTGTATGTCGCTTTTCTTGGCTAATGCTCATGAATAACTAGACAACGGCAGCAGAAAAGCAAAGGTGCCAAGGCACAGGCTTTCTATGCTCCTTGTACTGCATGTGCTGAAGTGTTTGTTGTACTTCATGCTTGTATGCTATACATTGCACTGTACGGTCGCTATTCTTGGCTAATGCTCCTAGATGGCTAGACAGCAACAGCAAAAAAAAAAAAAAGGGCATGGCTTTCTATGCTGCTTGTACTGCATGCGATACTGTTCCAGGACCCCCAGTGTGTGCAATTACTCAACGGGGGTCTCCGCTACAGGTGGCCAAAAGAACCACCTGTGATCCCTGTCCAGGGACAGGGACGGAGTTGCAGTTTCCGCTGATATATTGTCTGTGACTATGACTAACATCTTACAGACTTTGCAGTCCAGACAGACCTTGGGCAATGTTGATTCAATGCCCCTGGCCACCCTGATTTCAAAACAAATCATGGCTCCAGGAGGGTCCCATGCGTCCCAGGGTGCAGGCTCTGAAACGGACGACAGTCCCAGACGGCCTAAGCGAGCTCCCTGAGAACGGCCCTCGACTTCATCACAGTACTCTCTGTATGATGATGCAGACGTAGCTGTTCAGGACTCTGATCCTGAGACCGCTCTCAATCCGGATACACCGGATGGTGACGCTATAGTGAATAATCTTATAGCGTCCATCAATGGAAGGTTGGGTATTTCTCCCTCAACTCCTCCAGTGGAGGGGTCAGCTTCACAGCAGAAGAAATCCCTATTTCGGTATCTCAAGCGTATATTGAGTACTTTTCTGGTCACTCTGACTCCAGAGAAGCAGTCCAGGAACACCACGCTTATCCCGATAAGCGTTTCTCCAACCGTATTGAGGATACGCGTTGTCTCTTCCCCCCTGACGTGCTCAAGCGCTCCAAGGGTGGATCCCCCAATCTCCAGGCTTGTGGCTAGATCTATAGTTGCAGTGGAAGATGGGACTTCACTTAAAGATGCCATTGACAGACAGATAGCCCTCTGGTTGCAATCTGTCTATGAAGCTATCGGCGGGTCGGTTGCCCCGGCATTCGCAGCCATAGAGGCACTCCAAGCTATTTCAGCTAGTATTGCGCAGAGGGACGCGGTCACATGTACATCTTGGCCGCAGTAGCGTCCTTCACCTCGCAATGTCGGCATTGCGACTCAAGCTGTTTATGCTGTCCTGGACTCTACGAGCCGTACGTCAGTGGCGTCCGCCAACTCCGTGTTGTTACGCTCCTAGTGTTAAGGGATTGGAGCAGATGCTGCTTCCACAAAAGTGCTTAACCAGATTGCCTTTATCTGGTGACAGACTGTTTCGTGAGCGGTTGGATTAAATCATTCAACTGTCCAAGGGTACGGATTCTTCCTTACCCCAGCTATCAAACAAGACCCATCAGGAGAAGGGACAGTCGAGGTTTCGGTCCTTCCCAGGCTCAGGCACGTCCCAATTGCCCTCGTCCAACAGGACTCAAAAGGCTCAGAGGGGCGCAGGTTCCTGGCGGGCTCAATCACGCCCGGAGAAGGCAGCCGGAGGAACCGCTACCGAGGCGGTTTTCCTCATGACTTTCAGCCCTCTCTCTCCGCATCCGCGGTCGGTGGCAGACTCCCCCGCTTTAGCGACATTTAACTGCCACAGGTCAATGGCCGGTGGGTGAGAGACAGTTTGTCGCAAAAACTTCCTCACCGGCCGAGCCGAGGCTCTTCCGCAGGCAGTAGGAGTCGTAATCCCGGTTCCTCCTCAGGAACAAGAGACTCTTTTTACTCCGTTCTGGTCGGGGTGACAAAATAGGACGACTCCTTCCGTTCCATTCTAGACCTTAAACTGCTCAACAAGCACGTGAAAACCAGGCGGTTCCGGATGGAATCCCTCCGCTCCGGCATTGCCTCAATGTCTCAAGGAGATTTCCTAGCATCAATAGGCATCAGGATGCTTATCTCCACGTGCCGATTGCTCCAGAGCACCGGCGTTTGCTACGATTCGTTATTGAAGACGAGCATCTTCGGTTCGTAGCCCTACCCTTCGGTCTGGCGACAGCACCACGGGTTTTCACCAAGTTCATGGCAGCAGTGGGACCACTCCCGCACTCTCAGGGTCACCCTGTGATCCCTTACTTAGACCATCTACTTGTCAAGGCACTCTTTTAAGAGGCATGCCAACACAGCCTGAACATGGCGCTGGAGACTTCCCAGAGTTTCGGGTGGGTCCTCAACTTTTCAAAGTTAAACCCAATCGCTGGCATATCTTAGCTTGGGGTTTCACACTCTCTCAGCGATGGTGAAGCTTCCACTGGACAAACAGCGGTCACTACAGACGGGGGTGCAGTCTCTCCTTCAAGGAGACACCTCATCCAGAGGCAGTCCCTTTCACGCAGTTTCATCTGCGTCCACTTCAATAGAACATTCTTCGCTAATGGGAGGGGAAGTCGATGTCCCTACACAGGAACGTTCCCCTTTTCTCAGACGATCAAGGACTCTCTTCAGAGGAGTCCACTCTTCAGATCAATTGTCTGGAGCTCTGGGCAGTGTATATTGCCCTGCAAGACTTCCTGCAGTGGCTGGAAGGCAAACAGATCCGAATTCAGTCGGACAATCCACAGCGGTGGCATACATCAACCACCAAGGCGGACTACGCAGTCGGCGAGCCTCCCAGGAAGTCCGCCGGATTCTGCTAGGGGTGGAAGACAGAGCATACACCATATCCGCAGTTCACATCCCGAGCGTAGAAAACTGGGAAGCAGACTTCCTCAGTCACCAGGGCGTGGACGCAGGAGAATGGTCTCTGCACCCGGACGGGTTTCACAAATCGGCACAACGGCAAGGTCCCGGTTTTCATGACGATCAAAGAGCTCTGGCGACAGGCATCTCACGGTCAGTCAACCGTGGGCACTACCAGACCGGCCAGACTTACTGTCCTAAGGGCCGTTTTTCCATCTGAATTCTACGGCCCTGAACCTACTGTGTGGCCATTGCGTCCTAGATCCTAGTGTCCTCAGGATTATCCCTAGGGGTCGTTGCCACCATGAGACAGGCTATGAAGCCCACGTCTGCTAAGATCTACCATGGAAGTGGAAGATTTTCTTTTACTGGTGCTCTGTACAAGGAGTGTCCCCCTGGCCATTGGCATTGCCTACTTTTCTTTCCTTCCTGCAATCTGGGTTGGAAAAGGGCTTGTCGCTCGGCTCCCTTAAAGGGCAAGTCTCGGCGCTATTGGTGTTTTTTCAGAAGCGTCTAGCACGACGTCCGCAGGTACGCACGTTCCTGCAGGGGGTTTGTCATATCGTCCCCCCGTACGAGCGGCCGTTAGATCCATGGGATCTGAACAGGGTACTAGTTGCTCTCCAGAAGCCGCCTTTCGAGTCTCTGACGTATGTTTCACTCTCTCGACTATCACAGAAAGTGGCCTTTCTGGTAGCGATCACGTCTCTTCGGAGAGTGTCTGAGCTAGCAGCGCTGTCATCCAAGGCTCCCTTCCTGGTGGTCCACCAGGACAAGGTAGTGCTGCGCCCCATTCAGGAGTTTCTCCATAAGGTAGTATCCTCGTTTCATATTAATCAGGATATCTCCTTACCTTCCTTTTGTCCTCATCCGGTTCACCGGTATGAAAAGGATTTACATTTGTTAGATCTGATGAGAGCACTCAGAATCTACATTTCCCGCACGGCGCCCCTGCGCCGCTCTGATGCACTCTTTGTCCTTGTCGCTGGCCAACGCAAGGGGTCGCAGGCTTCTAAAGCCACCCTGGCTCGATGGATCAAAGAACCAATTCTGGAAGCCTACCGTTCTGCGGGGCTTCCGGTTCCTTCAGGGCTGAAGGCCCAGTCAACCAGAGCCGTGGGTGCGTCCTGGGCATTACGACACCAGGCTTCGGCTCAACGAGTGTACCAGGCAGCTACCTGGTCGAGTTTGCACACTTTCACCAAACATTATCAGGTGCATACCTATGCTTCGGCGGACGCCAGCCTAGGTAGAAGAGTCCTGCAGGCGGCAGTGGCCTCCTCATAGAGGAGGGCTGTCTTGCAGCTCTAACTTGAGGTATTTTGTTACCCACCCAGGGACAGCTTTTGGACGTCCCAATCGTCTGGGTCTCCCAATGGAGCGACGAAGAAGAAGGGAATTTTGTTACTTACCGTAAATTCCTTTTCTTCTAGCTCCTATTGGGAGACCCAGCACCCGCCCTGTTGTCCTTCGGGATTTTTGGTTGTTTTTCGGGTACACATGTTGTTCATGTTGAATGGTTTTCAGTTCTCCGATGTTTCTTCGGAGTGAATTTGTTTAAACCAGTTATTGGCTTTCCTCCTTCTTGCTTTTGCACTAAAACTGGTGAGCCAGTGATCCCACTGGGGGTGTATAGCCAGAAGGGGAGGGGCCTTACACTTTTTAGTGTAATGCTTTGTGTGGCCTCCGGAGGCAGTAGCTATACACCCAATCGTCTGGGTCTCCCAATAGGAGCTAGAAGAAAAGGAATTTACGGTAAGTAACAAAATTCCCTTCTTCTATCCCTCCTAATAATCAAATGCAGCAAGGAATTCCCTGAGTTTGCTATAAAATTAGCATAGCAAAATGTGCATGAGGGTCGAATGCAGAGGTGCTTGAGATTGCTTGGCACAAGTGGCACAATAAAGGAGTCCCAGCCATTTTTTGTATGCCACTAAGTTGCAGTATTTTTTGCTATCATTATAGCTTATTAAAAACAGAGCAGGAGGGTGTCATGCAGAGGTGCTGCACATAGCTTGTTACCAGTGGGGCACTAATGGAATACAACAGCCACTTCTTGTATGCCACTAAGTTTACTCAATTTTTGGTATTATAATGTATTAGTAACAATGAGTTTGAGTGTGCAATGCAGGCAGACGTGCTGCAAATATCTGTGCACTAGTGGGACTAGACAAAAGTCCAATAGCCACGTTTAGGATGCCACTAGGTACACTGAGTGTTTGCTAGTATAATGGCTTAGTTATAATGAGTTGGAGTGTGCAATGCAGGCAGACGTGCTGCAAATATCTGTGCACTAGTGGGACTAGACAAAAGTCCAATAGCCACGTTTAGGATGCCACTAGGTACACTGAGTGTTTGCTAGTATAATGGCTTAGTTATAATGAGTTGGAGTGTGCAGAGGACAAGAGGGTACAGTGCCAGGATTGTGGGGCTCTGGGTAGAGGAATGGAAGCCTGCCTTTCTATTCCCTCCTAATGGGGAAATGCAGCGACGAAATCCCTGACCTTAGCTACACAGACGCTGTCGCTGTTTTCAGGACCTGTCACCTATGGCTCTCTGACCCTGCCGGTACGAGCCCTTAAAAGGACTGATAGAAAGTGCTATCCCTAAGCTGTCCAGCGCTGTGTATGGAGCGCATACAGCTGTATCAGCGATAGGACTCAGGACGGAGCTGCGCCAGTGATGTCTGACACCAAGGACGCAGAAGAGATAATGGCGTCCTGGAGGAAAATGTCCGGTTTTATAATGCAGGGACATGTGACATGGACATCCTATCACACATGCCGTTGCTTCTCTGGCTAAAAGTCCACTTAGCTGTGTGTGTGTCTGGGATTGGCTGACATGCTGGCCCGCCCCACTACACGCGCGCGCTTAGGGAAGGAAGACAAGGAAAAAAAAAAAAAAATGGCGATCGCCATTATACAAACAGCAGTGATCTGAAGGCGCTGTTCACGCACACTATACACTGAAATTTCATAATAGTGTGAGTCACAGAGTGACTTACACTATTACAGCGGAAAGCCAGCTAGGAATTAGCTGTTTTTTTGCTGCTAGAACCATTATCGAACGTTTCTAGAACTATCGAGCTTTTGCAAAAAGCTCGAGTTCTAGTTCGATCTAGAACATGCCCCAAAAATCACTTGAGCCTAGAACTGGAGAACCTGGAACCGCGAACCGCGCTCAACTCTAGTGTGTGTGTGTGTGTGTGTGTGTGTGTGTGTGTATATATATAATATTAATATATATATATATAATATATTTTTATATATATTTTTTAATATAAAAAAAGATATATATTTACAAAAATGGTACAGGTGTACTCACTTTTGTGATATGCTGTACCTTATGGATGACAGCCCAGGGCCGAACGAATCCTTGTACTCGACTACAGTTCCAAACTCTGGCAGAACGGTCCCATTGACTGATTCTCATTTATATGTAATATGCAGGGAAATAACCTGTACAAACGTTTTACTGAAATTTTAATTGCAAAAAACGTTTTGTTTTTGAAAATTAAAATAAAGACGTCCTTTCCTGTCCTTTATCTGACCTTCATATACTAATGGATTGTAGAAACCTTTACTCGTAGGAGCAGTAGCTGGCAGTTGTGATAGTATTTATACACTTTCTGTAACTCATAATAATATGCACAGTAAGTTTGTGATTTATGTAAGTTGTATTTCAGGCATTTAAAGCTCATAAATCCCCAGTCCTAATTATGAAAAATGATCGCTCTTTTGCAGCCAGTACAGACCGATCTTCCTGGTGCTACCCTTTTTCCGGTCATTCCAGTCCTCTTGTAAGCAGTGCCGTCCGGTGGCTAAGAAACCTGTGGCGTCTAAGAAACCTGTTGCTGCTCAGAAAGGGACCAAAACAAAGCAAAAGTAAGTTGTTGGGTTTTTTTGGATCCAGATATACCATGCTTAATCAAACCCTTTCCTGCAAAAAATGCATAACAAAATAGAAAGTTATTGTTTAATAAAGTAGCAAAAACAACTCATAAATTTTAGTTTTATGACATTTCATAACTTTTTCTCGCTGCAAAAACGCGGCAGAGTTTTCTGAAAATTTAGGGCGGTGGCAAACGGACGCGTTTTTGGTCAGAGTGCGATCCGACAAAATCAGATCATGTTCAGTGTAATGTTAGTCTATCTGGGCCACTCGCAGGTCAGATTATTTTATTTTTTTTTTCACGCCGACAGTGTCTCTTGGGAAAAAAAAATCACTACATGTCAAAGTTTTGATCTGGTATTTGGATTGCACTCAGCAAAGCAAGTCAGTGAATGTGTGGAAAACATCGGACTTCACTCGGGTGACATCAGAGTGCAGTCCAATTTCCGGGGGACACCCAAAAGGGAGAAGATGGAAAAATGTTCTCTATCTATGTTCTCTAATACTATAATATTATATTATATAAAAGTTTTATAACTTACGTGTTCCCTATGTAAATGAGCAGAGGGACTAGCGTCGCTTCGCTCCATAGTTTGCCCTCTTTCCATGGTATCACGCCCGCGTCCTGTTGTTGAAATCTTGCAGTCATAAGGAGGAAATTTAAAAAAAAAAATTGTTTTTTCTACTCTAAATGCAGTGACACAAAAACTGCAAAAGATACCTAAACTCCACTACATTGAATTAAACGGGGCTGTGGTGCCATGCCACACTCAAAGCACCTGTTTAGTTTTGTATTGTTACCAGTCTGCACCCCTTTTTAAACGATGCCCCTTCCTCCCCAGCTTGAATAAAACTTGGCATGGTCAGAATGAAGGAAATATTACTCCCAAACTAGATGAGCCGAAAAAACATGGATACTGTGAGTGCTGCCTTCAGAAATATGAGGATCTGCGTGCTGTAAGTATTCTCATCTGATTCATAGTAAATATTGATGTGAATATTTTTCTTGTGAAGTGTTTGTGTGATTTGGTGAGACAGAAACTTTGTGTGCGTTTTGGTTTTTTTTACCCCATTTTTCTTCCGAGAGACGTAACTTTTTTTTTTTTTTTTTTAATTTTCAATCAATCCAGTCATGTCAGGGCTTGTTTTTTTTGCGTAACGAGTTGTACTTTTAAATGAAACCATGAGATTTACCATATAGTGTACTGGAAAACGGCAAAAAAAAAAAAATTCACGTCTTGACAGCTTTTAAGGGGTTAACAGGTATGGGTGCATAGTGATTCTGTGCCGCCCTGGCAAAACCAGGGTGTCACAAAGGTCTGCATACATCTTTATGGTGCAGAGCTCACTCTCCCTTGGGGAGTTTCCCACACCAATACACACCGGCCAATCAGGCCCCACTCGCCCCCTCCTCAGGAAAACGGGAGGGGGAGAGAGGAGCTTGGAGAGAGCAGAGTTTAGTTTCAGTCAGTTTGCAGGAGGAGGGAGGTCTGGAAGCAGCCCCTGTGTGGGGCTAGGAGAAGTGGCAGTGAGGGCCTCAGGAATAGGCCAGCCGCTTCCTGTGTACAGAGCAGACACAGACACCAGGCAGGAGAAAAACACCCGAATTATCCCATCCTCACAGCAGCCGTGGGCACCAGTTACCAGCAACTTGGTTAATTCTTGGACTCGTGTCAGTTATTGCCTTAGGCTATGTGCGCACTAGGCGTTTTTGCCGCGTTTTTAGCGGCGTTTTTTACCGCGTTTTTGTGCTGAAAACGCAGTGACATTGCTTCCCCAGCAATGTCAATGGGTTTTCAGAAGTGCTGTCCTCACACAGCGTTTTTTTTCTTCGGCGCTCCATTGGGAGACCCAGACGATTGGGTGTATAGCACTGCCTCCGGAGGCCACACAAAGCAATTACACTAAAAAGTGTAAGGCCCCTCCCCTTCTGGCTATACACCCCCAGTGGGATCACTGGCTCACCAGTTTTCTGCTTTGTGCGAAGGAGGTCAGACATCCACGCATAGCTCCACTGTTTAGTCAGCAGTAGCTGCTGACTATATCGGATGGAAGAAAAGAGGGCCCATACTAGGGCCCCCAGCATGCTCCCTTCTTACCCCACTTGTGGTTTGTAAGGTTGAGGTACCCATTGCGGGTACAGAGGCTGGAGCCCACATGCTGCTTTCCTTCCCCATCCCCCTGAGGGGCTCTGAGGAAGTGGGATCTTACCGGCCTCCAAGCCCTGAGGCCGGGCTCCGTCCACAGACCCATTGAACCTGCTGGATAAGGAGCCGGGGTACCGTTCAGGGACAAGGCCCTGCAACTTTCAGGTACTCTGTGTCCCCGTACAGACAGGCACGCACACGCCAGACTTGCTGGGTGTGTTAGTGTGCCGGGGACAGTAGCGCTCCACGCTGGGCTTGGATCACAGCAGCTTAGCTGTGTGGATTCATGTGCTGGGAACTACCGCGCCGGCCACTCTCGGAGCGGCGGCGCGGCTGGGACTTGTAGTGCGCCGGGGACTTAGCGCCGACCGCGCTTTTACGGCGGCGGCGCTTATAAATTTAGTCCCCGGCTTTTGCGGCCTAGCTCCGCTTCGTTCCCGCCCCTTCCCTGTCAATCAGGGAATGGGACAGACGCTGTGCAATCGTCAGCGCCGAGGGCTGGAGCCTTATTTACATGCTCCAGCCCTCTCACTAGGCACAGTGGGACGCAGGTTTCCCGCTTTTGGTCTGAGCACGCCCCCCCCTCCACAGGACGCCGGCAGCCATTCCTGCATGCAGTCTGGCTGGAGGACGGACACAGGCTCTGGGAGACCCAGACTAGGGATTTCTGGCGACCACACACCCGCGTTTAGCGGGCGGTAAGCAGCACATTAGTGCTGGCCCCACTAGTGCCACAGTGTGTATTGGTGTACTTTTTCCTGTACCAGATATATATATATATATATACTGCACTGTACGGTCGCTTCTTGGCTGTATACCCCTATATTGCTCTGAGGAGACAGCAACATGTCATCCACAAAACGCAAGGGTGCCAAGGCACGGGCTGTATACTCTGCTTGTACAGCATGTGGGGCTAATCTACCAGCAGGCTCCAACGACTCTCATTGTGTGCAATGTTCAGTCCCAGTGGCACTTCGTCAGCCAGAGCATATGGTGGTGGTAGCCCAGGCAGAGGCGCCTGTGAACCCTGCCCCGGTGACGGGGACAGAATTTGCAGTCTTTGCTGATAAAATGTCTGTGACTATGACAAAAATCCTGGAGACCTTGCAGTCCAGGCCAGTGGCTCAGACCATGGACTCTGCTGTGGCTATGTTCCCAGGTCCCCCTCAGTTGGAACTAATCCGTACTTCGAGGGGGTCCCAGGCATCACAGGCTGAGGGCTCTGATTCTGATGACAGTCCCAGGCCGCCTAAGAGAGCTCGCTGGGAGAGACCCTCCACGTCGTCACGCGGGTCAGGGTCTCAGCGAGAAGGGTCTCTATATGATGAGACAGAGGGGGGTGATCAGGAGTCTGGTCCTGACACCGCACTCAATTTGGATACGCCAGATGGTGACGCCATGGTAAACGACCTTATAGCGGCCATCAATAGGCTGTTGGATATTTCTCCACCAGCCCCTTCAGCAGAGGAGGCAGCTGCCCAGCAGGAGAAATTCCATTTCCTGTATCCCAAGCGTAAATTGAGTACTTTTCTGGACCACTCTGACTTCAGAGAATCAATCCAGAAACACCATGCTTATCCGGACAAGCGTTTTTCCAAACGTCTTAAGGATACACGTTATCCCTTTCCCCCTGACGTGGTCAAGCGCTGGACCCAGTGTCCAAAAGTGGACCCTCCAATATCCAGGCTTGCAGCTAGATCCATAGTTGCAGTGGAGGATGGGGCTTCACTTAAAAATGCCAATGACAGACAGATGGACCTTTGGTTGAAATCTGTCTATGAAGCTATTGGCGCGTCGTTTGCTCCAGCATTCGCGGCCGTGTGGGCGCTCCAAGCTATTTCAGCTGGTCTGGCACAGGTGGACTCTTTCTTAAGTCCAGCAGTGCCGCAAGTGGCGTCCTTAACTACGCAAATGACTGCGTTTGCGACCTACGCTATCAATGCGGTACTAGAATCTACGAGCCGTACCTCAATGGCATCCGCCAACTCTGTAGTTTTGCGCAGAGCCTTGTGGTTAAAAGAATGGAAAGCAGATTCTGCTTCTAAAAAATGTTTAACCAGCTTGCCACTATCTGGAGACAGACTGTTTGGTGAGCAATTGGCGGAAATCATTAAACAGTCCAAAGGTAAGGACTCTTCCTTACCCCAGCCCAGATCAACCAAACCTCAACAGAGGAAGTGGCAGTCAAAGTTTCGGTCCTTTCGAGGCTCGGGCAAGTCCCAATTCTCCTCGTCCAAAGGGACTCAGAAAGAGCAAAGGAGCTCTGATTCCTGGCGGTCTCACTCACGCCCCAAGAAAGCAGCCGGAGGTACTGCTTCCAAGGCGGCTGCCTCATGACTTTCGGCCGCCTCCCTCCGCATCCTCGGTCGGTGGCAGGCTCTCCCGCTTTTGCGACATTTGGCTGCCACAGGTCAAAGACCAGTGGGTAACAGACATTTTGTCTCACGGGTACAGGATAGAGTTCAGTTCTCGTCCTCCGCCTCGGTTCTTCAGAACTTCCCCACATCCCGACCGAGCAGATGCCCTTCTGCAGGCGGTGCATTCTCTAAGAGCAGAAGGAGTGGTGGTACCTGTTCCTCTTCGGGAACAAGGACAAGGTTTTTACTCCAATCTCTTTGTGGTGCCAAAAAAGGACGGCTCATTCCGTCCTGTTCTGGACCTAAAACTGCTCAACAAGCATGTGAACGCCAGGCGGTTCCGGATGGAATCCCTCCGCTCAGTCATTGCCTCAATGTCTCAAGGAGATTTCCTAGCATCAATAGACATCAAAGATGCTTATCTCCACGTGCCGATTGCTACAGAGCACCAACGCTTTCTACGCTTCGTGATAGGAGACGACCATCTTCAGTTCGTAGCTCTGCCATTTGGTCTGGCGACAGCCCCACGGGTGTTCACCAAGGTCATGGCGGCAGTGGTAGCAGTCTTGCACTCTCAGGGACATTCTGTGATCCCTTACTTGGACGATCTACTTGTCAAGGCACCCTCTCAGGAGGCATGCCAACTCAGCCTGAACGTTGCACTGGAGACTCTCCAGACGTTCGGGTGGATCATCAACTTCTCAAAGTCAAATCTGTTGCCGACCCAATCACTGACGTATCTTGGCATGGAGTTTCATACTCTCTCAGCGATAGTGAAGCTTCCGCTGGACAAGCAGCGGTCACTACAGACGGGGGTGCAGGCTCTCCTTCAAAGTCAGTCGCACTCCTTAAGACGCCTCATGCACGGCAAGATGGTGGCGGCAATGGAGGCGGTTCCGTTTGCGCAGTTTCATCTGCGCCCACTTCAATGGGACATTCTCCGCCAATGGGACGGGAAGTCAACATCCCTGGACAGGAAAGTCTCCCTTTCCCAGACGGCCAAGGACTCTCTGCAGTGGTGGCTTCTTCCCACCTCATTATCACAGGGAAGATCCTTCCTACCACCGTCCTGGGCGGTGGTCACGACAGACGCGAGTCTGTCAGGGTGGGGAGCAGTTTTTCTCCATCACAGGGCTCAGGGTACGTGGACCCAGCAGGAGTCCACCCTTCAGATCAATGTTCTGGAAATCAGAGCAGTGTATCTTGCCCTACTAGCCTTCCAGCAGTGGCTGGAAGGAAGGCAGATCCGAATTCAGTCGGACAACTCCACAGCGGTGGCATACATCAACCACCAAGGGGGGACACGCAGTCGGCAAGCCTTCCAGGAAGTCCGGCGGATTCTGATGTGGGTGGAAGCCACGGCCTCCACCATATCCGCAGTTCACATCCCCGGCGTAGAAAACTGGGAAGCAGACTTCCTCAGTCGCCAGGGCATGGACGCAGGGGAATGGTCCCTTCACCCGGACGTGTTTCAGGAAATCTGTCGCCGCTGGGGAAGGCCGGACGTCGACTTAATGGCGTCCCGGCACAACAACAAGGTCCCAACCTTCATGGCACGGTCTCGCGATCACAGAGCTCTGGCGGCAGACGCCTTAGTGCAAGATTGGTCGCAGTTCCGGCTCCCTTATGTGTTTCCACCTCTGGCACTCTTGCCCAGGGTGCTACGCAAGATCAGATCCGACTGCAGCCGCGTCATACTCGTCGCCCCAGACTGGCCACGGAGGGCGTGGTATCCGGATCTGTGGCATCTCACGGTCGGCCAACCGTGGGCACTACCAGACCGACCAGACTTGCTGTCCCAAGGGCCGTTTTTCCATCGGAATTCTGCGGCCCTGAACCTGACTGTGTGGCCATTGAGTCCTGGATCCTAGCGTCTTCAGGATTATCCCAAGGGGTCGTTGCCACCATGAGACAGGCTAGGAAGCCCACGTCCGCTAAGATCTACCACAGAACGTGGCGGATATTCTTATCCTGGTGCTCTGCTCAGGGAGTGTCTCCCTGGCCATTTGCATTGCCTACTTTTCTTTCTTTCCTGCAATCTGGGTTAGAAAAAGGTTTGTCGCTCGGCTCCCTTAAAGGGCAAGTCTCGGCGCTATCCGTCTTTTTTCAGAAGCGTCTAGCACGACTTTCTAAGGTACGCACGTTCCTGCAGGGGGTTTGTCATATCGTACCCCCGTACAAGCGGCCGTTAGATCCATGGGATCTGAACAGGGTACTGGTTGCCCTCCAGAAGCCGCCCTTCGAGCCTCTGAGGGAGGTTTCACTTTCTAGACTATCACAGAAAGTGGCTTTTTTGGTAGCGATCACATCTCTTCGGAGAGTGTCTGAGCTAGCAGCGCTGTCATCCAAGGCTCCCTTCCTGGTCTTCCACCAGGACAAGGTAGTGCTGCGACCCATTCAGGAGTTTCTCCCGAAGGTGGTATCCTCTTTTCATCTTAATCAGGATATCTCTTTGCCTTCTTTTTGTCCTCATGCAGTTCATCGCTATGAGAAGGATTTACATTTGTTAGATCTGGTGAGAGCACTCAGAATCTACATTTCCCGCACGGCGCCCCTGCGCCGTTCGGATGCACTCTTTGTCCTTGTCGCTGGTAAGCGCAAAGGGTCGCAGGCTTCCAAGGCCACCCTGGCTCGATGGATCAAAGAACCAATTCTTGAAGCCTACCGTTCTGCTGGGCTTCCGGTTCCATCAGGGCTGAAGGCCCATTCTACCAGAGCCGTGGGTGCGTCCTGGGCACTACGACACCAGGCTACGGCTCAACAGGTGTGCCAGGCAGCTACCTGGTCGAGTCTGCACACTTTCACCAAACATTATCAGGTGCATACCTATGCTTTGGCGGACGCCAGCCTAGGTAGAAGAGTCCTGCAGGCGGCAGTTGCCTCCCCGTAGGGGAGGGCTGTCTTGCAACTCTAACATGAGGTATCTCTTTACCCACCCAGGGACAGCTTTTGGACGTCCCAATCGTCTGGGTCTCCCAATGGAGCGCCGAAGAAGAAGGGAATTTTGTTACTTACCGTAAATTCCTTTTCTTCTAGCTCCTATTGGGAGACCCAGCACCCGCCCTGTTGTCCTTCGGGATTTTTGGTTGTTTTTCGGGTACACATGTTGTTCATGTTGAATGGTTTTCAGTTCTCCGACGTTACGTCGGAGTGAATTTGTTTAAACCAGTTATTGGCTTTCCTCCTTCTTGCTTTTGCACTAAAACTGGTGAGCCAGTGATCCCACTGGGGGTGTATAGCCAGAAGGGGAGGGGCCTTACACTTTTTAGTGTAATTGCTTTGTGTGGCCTCCGGAGGCAGTGCTATACACCCAATCGTCTGGGTCTCCCAATAGGAGCTAGAAGAAAAGGAATTTACGGTAAGTAACAAAATTCCCTTCTTTAGCTGCGTTTTTGTGGTGACCACAAAAACGCAGCATGTCAATTATTTCTGCGTTTTCCACTGCGTTTTTCACTCATTGAATTCAATGAGATGTTAAAAACGCAATGAATAACGAATATAGCCGCGTTTCTATGACTAAAAACGCAGCTATAAACGCAAGGGGTGGGTACTACAGTGACGTGTACAGGAAGAGGATTCCTTCTGTTGGTAAACACAGAAGCATGAATCCTCCCGGTACCGTCACCGCTGCGTCCACCTCCCGTCCTGTGCATGTCAGCTCCGTGCGGCGTCATGTCTGGGCGGGAGGTGGAGGCAGCGGCGAAAACCAAAGTGAACAGTAGAAAAAAAAAAATGTCATATACTCACCTGTCCGCAGGGTCCCGGTGCCATGCCCGCTCCCAGCTCCTCCCGGTCCCGCCGCTCTGGCTGTGTGCAGTCTCCCCGGGGCAGGACCTTGCTTGCAGGACCTGGCGCTGATCACCTGATGCAGTCACCTGACGCATCAGCTGATCGCGGTGTCGCCGGCGTTTTCGCGCCCGGCCGGCTATCAGCTGATCCTGCCGTCAGGGGACTTCATCAGCTGATTACCGGCAGCTCCGGCAGCGATCGTATAGGATCAGACTCCTGTCCAATCGATTGCTCCAGGAGCTGCCGGTAATCACCACAGCACATAAGTGAGTATTATTTTTTTTTTTTTTCTACTGATGCATCAGCTGATTGTATAATCGGCTTTTATACAATCAGCTGATGTGTGATGTGATTCAGGCACTTGATCCTGACAGATCATCTGATCGCTTTGCCTTCCAGCAAACCGATCAGATGATATTGGATCCGGATTGGACGGCGCGGGACCCTGACCCAGGATTACTGCGGAGGGGGGGTTCTTTATTTCAATAAAGATGGAGTCACTAATTGTGTTGTGTTTTATTTCTAATAAAAATATTTTTCTCTGTGTTGTGTTTTTTTTTTATCATTACTAGAAATTCATGGTGGCCATGTCTAATATTGGCGTGACACCATGAATTTCGGGCTTAGGGCTAGCTGATAATATACAGCTAGCCCTAACTCCATTATTACCTAGCTAGCCACCCGGCTTCAGGGCAGCTGGAAGAGTTGGATACAGCGCCAGAAGATGGCGCTTCTATGAAAGCGCCATTTTCTGGGGTGGCTGCGGACTGCAATTCGCAGTGGGGGTGCCCAGAAAGCATGGGCACCCTGCACTGTGGATTCCAATCCCCAGCTGCCTAGTTGTACCCGGCTGGACTCAAAAATTAGGCGAAGCCCACGTCATTTTTTTTTTTAATTATTTCATGAAATAATTAAAAAAAAAGGGCTTCTCTATATTTTTGGTTCCCAGCCGGGTACAAATAGGCAGCTGGGGGTTGGGGGCAGCCCGTACCTGCCTGCTGTACCCGGCTAGCATACAAAAATATGGCGAAGCCCACGTCATTTTTTTTTTCTTTTTGGGCAAAAAACTGCATACAGTCCTGGATGGAGGATGCTGAGACTTGTAGTTCTGCAGCTGCTGTCTGCTCTCCTGCATACACTAGTGAATGGAGGATGCTGAGACTTGTAGTTCTGCAGCTGCTGTCTGCTCTCCTGCATACACTAGTGAATGGAGGATGCTGAGACTTGTAGTTCTGCAGCTGCTGTCTGCTCTCCTGCATACACTAGTGAATGGAGGATGCTGAGACTTGTAGTTCTGCAGCTGCTGTCTGCTCTCCTCCATACACTAGTGAATGGAGGATGCTGAGACTTGTAGTTCTGCAGCTGCTGTCTGCTCTCCTGCATACACTAGTTCTGCAGCTGTCTGCTCTCCTGCATACAATGAACATTTTGAAGAAGGAAATGACAGACCTTTTTTTTTTTTTTTTTTTTCATCAACAATCTTTAATGGCATTGTGCACTGATTAAAAACGCAGTGAGCAAAAACGCAGCAAAAAACGCACCAAATCGCGGCAAAAACGCATGCGTTTTTGCCGCGTTTTTTTAGCCGCGGGTGCGTTTTTTAGACAAAAACGCACATAAAAACGCCTAGTGCGCACATAGCCTTATACTGTGAGTACTCCTGCACCACCCGGTCCAAGCCGTGGACTGCACCCGTTACTCCCCAATCCATCACACCGGGGTCCCGAGACATCAACACCCTACTCGTGGAGGGAAAATCGCCACCTTGCTGCCCATTACCATCCCCGGGATCCTGTGACCGGCAGCGGCGGTGCTCCATTACCTCACCGCACACCACGGGTGGCGTCACGGAACATAGACTACCAAATCTCCCCTGTATATAATGCCCCTTTTGTTGTGGTGCCTGGGATCACAGAACGGGTCACGCCACCGTGATACCTTCAGAAGCGACCCCTTGGCCTGGATCTGAGTACCCCCTATCCCTGGGTGACAGAATTCCACTTGTACCTTGTAGGCACACATGTCAGCTGTATAAATCAGCTGACATGTGCGCAGATCCCCTCCTGCAGCACGCAGCAGCAGGTGGGGATTAACACTACGACCACTAGGACGTAAATTTACTGCCCGCGGTTGTTAAGGAGTTAATAGTATTTGAATCCTGCCCAGCGCCTGCACATTGAATGACCCGTAGAAGCGCATGGTTAGCGAGAAACTGCCATAGTCCTGGGGAAGTTTGCACCCAGCTCCGCCACTGCCTTTTATTTTATGCACGGCCTTTTGTATTAATACATCCATTTTCATGGACGTTGGAGTGGAGCCATTCTTTCTTCTTATGTGGATAATATAAAATTAATTGCTACGTATGGTCAACCATTAATAAGAGCAAAATGGAAACACCAGAACTGCAGATTTTTATTTATTTTTTTTTTCTCCTAACTTCCAAGTTTATGCAGCGTGTAAAAAAAAAAAAAAAAAAGCTTTTCTGATTCCATTGCTCTTTTCTTTTTCGCTCCATTGGGAGACCCAGACAATTGGGTGTATAGCTATTGCCTCCGGAGGCCACACAAAGTATTACACTTAAAAGTGTAAGGCCCCTCCCCTTCTGGCTATACACCCCCAGTGGGATCACTGGCTCACCAGTTTTGTGCTTTGTGCGAAGGAGGCAACACATCCACGCATAGCTCCACTGTTTAGTCAGCAGCAGCTGCTGACTATGTCGGATGGAAGAAAAGAGGGCCCATACAGGGCTCCCAGCATGCTCCCTTCTCACCCCACTTCATGTCGGAGGTGTTTGTTAAGGTTGAGGTACCCATTGCGGGTACGGAGGCTGGAGCCCACATGCTGCTTCCTTCCCCATCCCTTTTTACAGGGCTCTGGGTGAAGTGGGATTCTATCGGTCTCCAGGCACAGAGACCGTGCTCCATCCACAGCCCCTGGTATCTGCTGGACTTGGAGCGGAGTATCTTCAGGGACATGGCCCTGCTACATGGAGGTACTCTGTGTCCCCGTGGGGACCGCGCAGACACACGGCAGCACTGCTGGGTGTGTTAGTGCGCCAGGGACAGCGGCGCTGTCCGCACTAGTGCCATCGCACACCACAGCGTTGCTGGGTGTGTTAGTGTATTGGGTGACTACCGCGCTATCCGCCGCTGCCGTTTTTATTTAAGGCGCCGCTGGGATTTGTGGTGCGCCGGGGACTTCCGCGCCGGCCAGCACTGATATGCCGGCCGCGCTTATTAACTCGAGTCCCCGGCTTCTGGGCCTAGTCTCCCTTCGTTACCGCCCACAGGCCTGACAGTCAGGGTAGGGGCGTGACGCTGCATAGCACAGCAGCGCTGAGAGCTGGAGTATGTTTTGCATACTCCACCCCTCTCACTGTGTGCACTGTGAAACCGGATTCCCGCACTTTCTCAGGCACGCCCACGGCTTCCTTCTCTACACAGGACGCCGGTAGCCATTAGTGTCAGTTTCTGTACGATACAGAGACAAGTGTGGAAGACCCTGGCATTCTGATAGTCACACAATCGCTGCAACAGGCGTTAAGCAGCACCTGTGGTGCTAACCCCACTAGTGCAGAAGTGCACTTATAGATATGCTTGTACTATATACATTGCACTGTTTGGTCGCACGTTGTATATACCCTCCTGGATTGTGCGGAGGAGTTATCAGCATATTCTCTGTGTAAAACAAAGGTGCAGAACCACATGTTTTTCTATGCAGCCGGTACAGCATGTACGGCTATACGGCCGGCAGGTTACATAGACCCCCATTGTATCCAACTCAGCCGGAGTCTCTGCTAATGGCCAGAGGATGAGGACGGTGTCTGCAGTATTTACTGACAGATTTTCTGAGACTATGGCTATGATACTAGAAGCCTAGCAGTCCGGACATGTCTCTCACAACATGGGCACTGTTGAATCATTGATCCATGGCCCCCCTCAGTGTGAACAACTAACAGCTCCGGGAATGTCACATGCATCCCAGAGTCACGGCTCTGCACAGACGTCAGTCCCAGACAGCCTAAGCGGGCTCACTATGAGCGGCCCTCGGTTTCATCAGGGTCCTAGCAGAAGGACTCTCTGTGTAATGAGGCGGAAGTAGCGGCTCAGGATTCTGATCCTGAGACCGCTCTCAATCTGGATACACCTAATGGTGACGCCATAGT